>NW_026110947.1:0-54342 GCF_024679095.1 Eriocheir sinensis | reverse complement strand
CAGAGTACAGGGAAGGAGACCTGGCAAGACCAGAAAAGGTGCAGAACACCATGGGACTGGGTGCTCCTAGATGCACAGCCGTAGAGGCCTTAAGGGGAGAAATGGGATGAAGTACATTTAAGGAGAGAATTATAAAGGGCAAGATGGGATTCATGAAGAAAATCGAAGGACTAAGTGAAGAACGATGGGTAAAAAAGGTGACAACAGAGGACAGAACAACATCCTCATGGAAAAAAGAAAAAGCTAGATGGAAGAGGAGAGAAAACCTTGAAAATGAGTGGGATAGATCCAATGAGGGTTAAGGACATCAAGAAATGCATTGCCACCAATGGCCTGGAAAAATGGCAAGCAGGAGCAGCAGAAAAGTCGACGTTAAAATGGTACAGGAGAAAACAAAAGCCTGAAAGAGAAAATTGGTACCGGGGAGACTGGGGGAGTAAGCTGCTGTTCAAGGCAAGGTCTGGAACTCTAGAAGTAAAGGGGAGAAGCAGAGACGAACAGGACCAAAACTGCAGCTTGTGTATAGGGGAAAAGGAAACAACAGAGCACCTGATAGTGACAGGTAAGAAGAGGAGAGGCAAAGGCTACTGTGGCGGAAATCATTGAGGAGGATAAGTACCGTGTTAGGACAGTATGGCAGTGAAATCAATACCTCACAAACATTTTCTTGACATGTTGCTGGGAAAAAAGATCTGAGCAGTGAAAGTGTTGTGAAAAGTGTAACAGTGGAAAACAGCATAGCACACAGACAAGTAAACCAGGGAAAGAAAAGGACAGAAGTTCAGGATGAAGTGCTTAAGGAAGTGACGTAATACTGAAAAGAAAAGTGTGAAAAAGTGACAAAGAAGAAAAGAGGAACGAAAAAAAGGATGAGGACCTGAGGAGCGATACAAAGCGTCACAGGTCAAAAGAAGAAGAAGAAGAAGCAGAGTCCTCCTCCTCGGCGGCGGGACACTGACTATAGTCTGTTTAGAGCAAGAAGTCGGTTCAGGGTGGAGCTGGTATCGTCGTTTACCTCTACCCATGCCGCCAAATCAGCCTTCGTACATGCGTCTCTCTCTTATTTCCCATCCATGTGCTATTTGAAAGCGATATTTTATATATTCTGTATATAATAAAGGAAGCTTCATAGTACAATGAGTGTCGATGTTTAGGATTATAACAAGGATTTGTAAAAATTCTATGACATGTGGCAGCGATTTTTTCCCATGTTGCCACGTTGTGGTGTTGGTAGTGGTGGTGGTGGTGGTGGTCGGTGTGTCCCCCTAGGTCCCTACCCCGGGTCGAGAGGGAGAGAGAGGGAGAGAGAGAGAGATAAACAGGTGGATTGTGGGTGGGTAGGCCGGGAGAGTGCTAATCTGATAATTGGCGGTCGAACTGGCAGCGCTGCACTCATGGGAATTCTGGAATCTGCCACACCTTGAACCGACTTCATGCTCCCAACAGACTATAGGGGCTGGGTGGTACCGGTACCGTACCGTTTAGCTGGTACCGTTAGTAGCGGTACTGGTACCGGTACCTGCCCACCCCTACAGCAGAGTCCTCCTCCTCGACACTGACTTGCTCCTCCTCCACGTCTGTCAGGGACATTTTTCCTCTTTTCCACGCAGGACTGTTTTCCAAGAGTCCCTCCACGACCCCAGGTGAGACATTAAGGCTGCCGTGGTACTGTGAATAGTGGAAATAAGGAGAAACAGTCAACACTCGTCTCGATGAACAGTTTTTCTTTTTGCCGCTGTTGGCCTTGTTGAAGGGACGCATTATTAGTGGTCTGGGAAGCTGCTGCAGGCGGCACATCACTGTATAAAGAGTAGAAATCAGGATAAACACTCATGCCTCACAAGGGGGATCAGTTTTGCTTCCTGGCGCTCAGATATTGGCTTTAATGGAGCACTTGTGATGGCCGGCTGGGAGGCGTCAAGGCTACAGGGAACCATCCTGCCAGGCTGGAAATACTGGAAATAAGGAGAAGCAGTCAGGGTTTTGCCTAACCTGACCTGGGTAACGTGTAGAAGGAGTAGGCGTGGTCTGTGAAGCACAAGGGGATATATTCTATATTGTTCATACCTCAGTGTATTCAGATTGATCTATTGAGCATCGGAAATGGTCTAGAAAATATGTTCAAATAGGAATAACAACATACGTAACTGAAGCGCAATCAATCCCCCCTCACGGCTCGGCACACACTGAGTTAGGGGCCGAGGAAGTGAGGACGACACGATTGAGTATTGTCTAGATGTGTGTGTTGTCAGGTTAGGGTGGGGGGGGGTCGAACCCCTGAAAAGGGTCTGCTGACGTTCTCGGGTTAAAAGTGGCAGGGATGGAATAAATCATGATTTTTCTAAAAATAAAAATTAAAAATCGATATATATGAATTAAATAAGATTTGTTTTTCAAATTGATATTTTTTTTTTATTTAAATGATTTTTATTGCAATAATCCTTGTTTGTTTCCACTTGTTATTTGTTTCAGTCTTATGAGGCCACTTTCTTGCATTAAACTTGGCAATGTTAAATGAAACCATAGTTTAATATACATTACCCAAGATTAGTTTTTCACATAAAAGTCATAAGTAGGACTAATAATTTATTTTTTTATACATTTGAATGTTTTTTCTTGTTAGAGATGGCAATGATTCACTGGTGCCTGACTTGCTACAGGACCAGTACAGGACAATTAGACTTGATACTTTTCCTGTATAACTGATTCACATGTTATTCCTTCTTTATATATATATATATATATATATATATATATATATATATATATATATATATATATATATATATCTATATATATATATATATATATATACACAGTACCCTCTCGAGTTTCGCGCTTGCTTCATTCCGAAGGTATGGCGCTAAACTCGAGGATCGCGAAACTGGAGGTATTGAAATACATGTAAAAGCGCTTATTGGTTCCGACCCGTGTAAAAAATTGACTTTTTCCGACTTTACTCCCTTGTTATCACAATTTTTTTGACTTTACTCCCTTGTTTTCTCAAAATACGTACCTTGTTAATAGGCAGAAAATGGCAAGTAAGAACAGTTCGTTTTTAAGCCACAGTTGAAGGCGGCTGCCTTACAATTGGCTGGCAGCTCTGAATACGTGCTTGTGATCCACGTGGTGTCGTCTGCTAAAGTAAGGGCGGTCGCTCACGGTCACCCGTGGGACAGTTGGACAAACCTATATTTTTCTGGTAGTTTTCTGTGTGTTATGAAATAATCTGCTAACTCTTTCTGTTAAAAATCATGAAATCACTAATATCATGATTGACTTTTCAATGCCTATTGAACGTAAACCGCTGCCGCCGCCGCAAAATAGCTCGCAGAGAGGTTCAACTTGTTTACTTTTTCCTTATTTCCCTCACCGCTCACAAAGATCACAAACGGACAGACTAGAACAAAACCAGGAAAATTAATACTTTTATATAGTGCTGTGTATTCTTCTCGGAGTGAGTGAGTAGTCGTGGGCGTGATCGGATGTGTCGCGTCTTGCTCCGTGTGGAAAGTGCTGTGTCGACATGGTTGGCAAAGCCAAGGCCCCGTTGGATTTGTGTTACGTTTGTAAGGATTTCACAGGCGAGAAATGGATTGGATACTGTTTGTTACCTAAATGGTGTCATGTGAAGTGTGCTCATTTGTCTGGAATTAAGCAGGAGAATATACCTAAAATTAATTGGATGTGCAACCCATGCCTCCACAAAGCATCTCTGGCTACCAAAATTGTGGAAAAAATGGATGAATTCAAGCAAGAATTATCTAAGGAAATATCTGTGGTTAAGGATGAAGTTGAATCAAGGGCTGAGAGGGTGCAGGAGGAGCTGGGATCAGTTGTTGACACCCTTAAACGTGCTGAGCGTGCTGAATCTAGCTGGGCTGAGGTGGCAAAGAGAGGCAAGAAGGTCAAGAAAAATCTTTTAGTTGTAAAAGCTCCTACAAAGGAAAAGAAGGTAACAGACATGAAGGATGAAGTCTCCCAGGCATTGAATGGTATTCAAATAACTGATTCAAGATTTACAAATAGAGGTAACATTGTCATGAACTTTGATGATGAGAACACAAGGGATGAGGCTGCTCAAAAACTGGAGTCTTTTGAGCAAATTAATACCAAGAGTGTTGGAAAGATGAAACCAAAGATCATGATATGCAATGTGCATAGAGAGGAGACCAAGGAAGAAATAAAGGAGACCATCTTAGACCGCAATGAGTTCTTACACACCATTGGGGATGTTGAGGATAAGATTGAGCTGGTTTTTAGCAAGCCTGCGGCTGGCGGCACGATGCACTACATTTTGAGATGTGACTCAACTGTAAGAGAGCTGATTCACAAGAATCACGACAAGCTAAAATTAGAATGGGGAATATGCACAGTGAGAGACAGATACCATGCAATTATATGCTATCATTGTCAGAGATATGGCCATCTTGAGGCCAACTGTACTGCTAAGACCAATGGAGAAGCCCCAAATTGTTTCAAATGCGCTGGCAATCATAAATCACAGGAGTGCACCATGGCTGAGAAGAAATGCATAAACTGTGTGAGATACAAGAAGCCTGAAATCAACCACTCAGCGAATGACCAGTTTTGTGTAGTTCTCCAGACTGAAATTGAGAGAATTCGTAACATGACCGATCATGGCTATTAATTAGTGTCTGTACTCAAAGATAAATTGTGTGTGATGAATATTCAGTGTGCTGGAAATAATTGTTGAATATTTAATTGTGATACTATAATGAAAATAGCAGACATGAACACTGAGCTAATTGTTATATGTGATATTATTCGTAAAAGAAATTAAGACACTCACTCACTCACTACGATGTTTGAGAATAAGTGCATTGAAGACTATTATTGAGGCTAACATTGAAATTGTTGACGGCCCTCGTAGAGCGCTGCATCAGCGGCAGAGCAGGGCCTGAAACCTCATCAACGGCAACGACTGTGAAAGCGGCCCTTAGTTACCTAACAGTGCGCACTTATACACTTCACCCTGAACTTTGGTGTTTTTCTGTCCTTTTCTTTCCCTGATTTTGCTTTTCTATGCCCTTTTGCAATTTTTCACTATTACTTTTCACTGTCGCTGCCATGCATTACAGGTCAAAAGAAGAAGAAGAAGAAAAGGAAAACAACACCGAGAGATCTAAAATGTTCATAGACTTGATAAAAAGATTTTTGGACTGTGGTTCCACAGCACGGGGTGTTCTCTTAACTTGTTAATCAAGTAGTAAGAAAAGCAGCTCTGCCAGTCCATTTTACGAGTCTCTTGGTGGGCCATCTTCCACTGCTCGTCACTCCTCAGCCACTGCGGTCGTCTGTTTATTTACATGTAGCCATTCGGTACCCACGTACCCACGCTCGTACTCACAACTGTTCTCCATTCATAAGGACAACCAACAACTCGCTCCTGGTTGGGCATGCGGGCAACCACGGTTGCCTATAGCCCCAATGGTTGGACACCGCCTTTTAAGGCAGCACGCATGACGCCGACGGTAGGTAGACGTAACCCTTACATGTCAAAGCAGCACGAAACGCGTGGTGGTAACGCGCGAAAGTCGTGATGGTAAGAATTTAGGACTAAGCGCTAAACTCGAGGATCGCGAAACTCAGATAGCACGAAACTCGAGAGGGTACTGTACTTATATTGTATTCTTTAACCAGCTTATAAGATTGGTTGTGTTATCATGGAACAGTGTAGTGGTAAGCTGAATACAGAAGAGGAAATCTCATAAGCAGGGGTCTTGGAAATATATCCAGATCTAATATGTGAATAAACACCAGTTGTAAGTGGGACCATAACTGAGATGTTTAGGTATAAAAGAGACAGCACTTTCTTTTTAATTATCTTATTTCATGAAAAGAAATAGGTTGATCAAGAGCCAAATGAAAGAGAAATTAAATTATCCACTGCTCATGCAAAGAAAATGGCTTTAAAAGAAAAGCATTTCAGTTTCAGATTACAGTGTTACTCCAATGGCAAAAAAAAAAAAAAAAAAAAATCGTCAGTGCAAGTAGAAAAACAAGGAGTGACTGATAAAGCTTGCCATTAACTCATCCATTTTGGTCAAATTAAAGCTATGAGTGGTTGAGAAGTGACTAAACATAGACCAATTATGAGCCTTGCAAAACAGCATGGAATATACTTGAGCATACTTCTTTCATAACCATGTTGCCATTAGTATATTTTCATTCTCACAAATAGCATTGTTATTAGGTGTATTTGGTTGCAATATCAATCTACTTGTGACAGCTGGCATCCAGCCCCGTTGCTCCTGCTGTCTACTGGAGAGAAAACTCACCTGATTCATGGAAGCCTAAAATAAACATCAGCCAAATGGAATGCAAGCTATATACTGTACACCAAATAAGTTTACTGATGAAGTATGAAGCTTATTTGCACTGTGGAAAATTGTATGTTGGATTGCCACATGTCACCATGGCCTACAGTTTACTCCAACTTGAACAAGTGACACCACCCACATTTGGAGATGGGTAGCCGTATCAAAGTGGACGAGTACGAAGATGGATAAAAAAATACTGGGTCACCCATTACTTTACAGGTCAGAGGGAGTGTTTTTGCTGAGGTAGTTCTTGCTTGAAATGAGTGGCAGGTAGTCTGGACAGCTGGGTGACTTGGAGTTTTATCTTTTTATTATTTCTTTACAGCAAGGGAGACAGGTCAAGGGTAAATATCAAACAAACAAAAAAAGCCCACAAAGTGCTGTCCCAGCAAAAGAAAAGAGGAGTGGCTGGGTCAATTTCAGATGGAGAGATGTCTTGATACTCTTCCTGAAGGAGCTCAAGTTGTAGGCAGAAAATGCAAATGGAGGAAGACTTTTTCAGAGTTTACCAACAGAAAGGATAAAAGAATGAAAATGTTAGTTAACTTTTGCATAAGGGATTTAGATAGAATAGGGATAAGAAAGAGTAGAAAGGCTTGTGCAGCCGAACTGTGTGAGGGGGGGAGGCATGCAGTTAGCAAGTTCAGAAGAGCATTTATCATGAAAATATTGATAGAAGATAGAAAGAGATGTATCGTTGCAGCAGAATATAAGAGGTAGAAGACTGCCAGTAAGAGGAGCTGAGTTGATCAGGCGAAGAGCCCTCGACTTCAATCTGTCCAAATGGTCTAAGTGTGGGGAACCCCCACACACGAGACATATTCCATATGAGGGCAGACAAGGCCCCTGTATATGGACAGCATCTGGGAGGAGGAAAGGAATTGGAGATGATGCAAATGCCCAATCTCAAGGAAGTTGATTTAGCAAGAGATGAGATGAAATTTCCAGTTAAGATTTTGAGTTAAGGATGCACAGAGAATGTTTATTGTGGAAAGGGGACGCCTGACTGTCATTGAAGAATAGGGGTAGTTGTTTGGAAGATTGTCATGTTGACAAATGGAGAAATTACGTTTTTGAGGCACTGAACGACACCAACTTCCTCCACCCCCATTAAGAAATGATATAAAAGATATTGAGCAATGCAAAGTAGAGTCATCAGCCTCAGAATGGATTGGACAGTTTGTTTAGGAAAGATCATTAATGAACAACAGAACGAGTGGGGGATAAAACTGATTCCTGTGGGGCACCACTGTTCATAGGTTTGAACCCTTAACCCAATTCATGGCCAGTGTAACATCTGGATTGCCACAGTTTACCTTCCCCAGGTTTCCCCAGGTACCCATTTATTGACCAGCCTGAAAAGAAAAATGAACACCTGCACACCGACTGCACAGGTCGGCATTTGAACCCAGGCCCACAGAGATGTAGCAAGGGACGCTAACCACTGCACCACAAAGGCAGAAATGAAGCTGGAGATAAAAGTACAGGGAGAGGGATAGAAGCTGTAGGAGGGTAGTTTAGAAAGCAAATATTTGTGCCACTCTGTCAAAAGCTTTCAAAATGTCTTAAGGCAACAGGAAGAGTTTTACTGAAATGGCTAAGAGAGGATGACCAGGAGTCCGTAAGGAAGCCAAAATCACCAGTAGAATGCCCCTTGTGGAACCCATACTGGTGATCAGAGAGCTCAGAAGTTGACATGGATAAAAACTTTCATGTTAAGAATTGTGTCAAAAGCTTTGAAAGACAAGAAAGCAAAGTTATAGGATGGGAGTTTGAGGAATTGGAACAGTCACCCGTCTTAGGCACAGGTTGTATGTAGGCATACTTCCAGCAGGAAGGAAAGGTAGATTCTGAAAGGCAGAGATGAAAGAGTTTGACCAGGCAGGGTGTCAGCACAGTAACACAGTTTTTAAGAACTATAGGAGGCACTCCATCAAGTCCATAAGCCTTCTGAGGATTGATGCCAGAGAGGGCAAAGAAAACATCATTCTTGAGAATTTTAATAGCAGGCATGTTGGAGTCAGAGGGGGGATGAGTAGGAGGAATCATCCAGAGTGAAATTTTTAGAGAATGTCTGAGAAAAGAGTTCAGTTTTAGATACAAAAGTGACAGTTGTGCTGCCATTGGACCAAGGAAGGGTGGGACATATGAAGTGGTAAAATTGATGGAGATATTTTTTGATAGATGCCAGAAGTCTCTGGAAGAATTAGAGAAAGCAAGATTTTGGTAATTTTTTTTATGGAGTTCTTGGTGAGTTGAAGAATTGATTTGGTGCAATTCCAGGCAGAAATGTAAAGATCATAATTAGCATTCAAAGGCTCAGGTACTTTTCGTGAACTGCCTTTATATCTAATAACATGAGAGCAAGCGTGATTGAACCAGGGCTTTTAAGCATGAGGAGTAGAGGAGGTATGTAGAATGTGTGCCCCCATTACAGAGGCAATCCCCTCCATAATGCACTGAGCACACACAGAGGGGTTTCTCATTTGGAAGCAGTAATCATTCCACAGGAAATTGGTAAAGCATATCTTCAGGTCATCCTGCCGAGCTGAAGCATAATGCCAGAAGCACCACCTCTTCAGTGCATCCAAAGTTTGTACAGGAGCAATAGGATAGAATGCAGAAATAGGGTTGTGATCGATGAAGCCCACAGAAGAGCTGAAGGATTAAAAGTTAGGAAGAGGTCTAAAATATTGGGCATGTCTCTAAGGCAGTCGGGGATATGTGTAGTGTGCTGAACCAGCTGCTCTAGATCATTAGGGCGAGCAAAGTTGTAGGCTTGTTTACCAGGCTGGTCAGTGAAAGAGGATAAAAGCTAAAGCTGGTGGTGAACATTGAAATCTAAGATGGAGGTTTCAGTGAAGGGAAAAAGTCATGATGTGTTCCACTTTGGAATATAAACTGTCAAAGAATTTTACATAGTTGGTAGAGTTCGGCAATAGATTAAGAGCACAGATGAATTTAGTAATTGCATGACAAGTCTTAGTCAGATGGTGGAAAATTCCGAAGAATTAAGGTCATGGGCATGAGAGCAAGTGATGTTGGGTATGTTACTGTATGTAGATGCAACATCTGGTTTAGGATTGAAATTTAGGATTGAGATAGGAGGGGGAGGGTAGATATTAGTCAGTAGTCTAAGAAACCTTTGTTTTGGTTAGGAAGAGAAGGTGAGGTTTAGAGGAGGAAAGATAGTGTTCCACAGAATGGAAATTACAATCAGGACTGTAAATGTTGCAGAATTTGATGAAGAAAAGTTGGAAGATCTACCAAGACATCTCTCCGTTATGCTACCAAAAGAGGAGTCCAATCTGGGACATTTGCCCCCCCCCCCCTCCCCTCCCCCAGATAGGAACTCTGAGTATGAATCAATTTAACTAACTAACTAATGGGAAGCATACGTCTTGGGGTGTGTCGCCTCACTCACTTGCAGTCAATACTCCTGCTGGTCCTCCCAAGCAAGCTCCCAGTCAGCTGCCCTGTCCATCCCAAGTCCCTCCTGGCAGGATCGGCTGACTTGCCCCATCCACAAGTTACAAGGGCACCCCCTTGGTCTCCTCCACTCAGGATTGTCATGTACAGAAACGACCCTATGAGCAGGATTGACATCTGGGGGATGCGCCACATACCCATATTGGCATTCACTGGCTAAGCTGGTAACAGGCCTCGATTCAGTATCACAGAGTAGTCGTTGGTTCAACACAGTCATTCCAGTGATACCCCATGATCCTGCGAAGGCACTTGGTACCAAAGGCATCGACACGCCTCTCTGAGTCACTATTCAGTGTCCATGTCTCTCAGCCATACAGTAAGACTGGGAGCACAAGCAATTTAAAGATTCAAATCTTTGTCTGCCTGCATAGATGTTGACAAAGCCATATATACTCATACTGAGTGAGTCCATAACACTGTGGGTCAGGCCAATCTGTTGAGTGACTTCCTGTTGAGACCCACCATTGGGATGCACTATGCTACCAAGGTATGTGAAGTTCTGGTGACCTTGACATTCTCACCACATGCATGGACAGACTGAACTGTCATCCAGCAAGCCTCCAAACAACTGGACCTTGATTTTGGCCCCGGAAACCTTCAGTCCCAGAGGCTTCCCCTCCTCCTGTAGCACTTTGAGAACCATCACCAGGACCTCCAGTGTTTCTGCAAGGAGGACAGGATCACCAGCAAAAACAATATCAGTGACCTTGACGTCGACAACAAATGCTCCGCAATGACTCTGATCAGCAACTTCGCCTAATTCCCAATCAATGCAAGTGTTCAAAAGTGATGAAGCAAGGACGCACCCCTGCCTCACTCATGAATTAATGGGAAAGAAGCCGGAAACCTCTTCCCCACACTTCACAGCCCTCTCAGTCCCTGAGTAAAAGCCAGTCATCAGGTCAGTAATCCTCGCAGGAATCCTACGGATCCTCGGAATGTACCACAGTGCATCACGAAGCGCTGAGTCAAAACCCTTCTTGTGATCGATATAGGTTGCGAGTAGTCCCTATCGAAACTCAAATGGCGTTCCACAAGGATGCAAAGTGCTAGGATCCGGTCAATTACTGACTTGCTGGGAGCAAACCCAGATTATTCAGGTCTGGGAAACTTTAGCAGATGAGATCAAATTTGTATCAGCAGCAGATGTGTGAGCACTTTGCCTGGCACACTGAGCAGTGTAATACCATGGTAATTGTTGCAGTCCTGTTGGTCTCCTTTCCCTTTCCAGATAGGGACAACCAACCCCCTTTTCCAGTCAAGAGGAATGGCACCAGACTGCCACACGGTAGACAGCACCGCCCGGTCCGCATGCAACCCATGGATCATGGCTTCACCCTAGCTTTCAACATCTCTGCGCTGATGTTACAGATCCCAGCTGCCTTTCCACCCTTCAACTTCCTCGCAGCCTCTCTCACTTTTGCAAGAGAGGGTCGTGTTTCATCTGCAACCTAGCCAGAGGAGGTGTCCATTTTAGGAGCATCTGCTGTGTACAACTGCCCAAAGTACTCGGCCCAATGAACCCAGCACCCATCCGTGCCTAATACTCTCTGCCCATCAGCCGTTCGGATAGTACTTATCTGAGATGTAGATTTGCAGCGGAACTTCATCAAAGCTCGAAAGGCAGGTCTAATGCTGTTTGCATTAGACAACCCTCGACATCCTCAGTGAATTCTCTGATGTACCTCTCTTTATCATTCCAGAGAAGAGTTCTTTGTGGCAGAGTCCTGTATTGCTCTGAGTCCCCAGCCAGCCTGGCAGCATGATTCCTCTTTATTCTCCAGTGTCTCCCTCGAGGCAATGCCACTCCTATACCTTGGATGCTGTCCAATGCACTCCTTGGTAACTTTGAGGGTTTCACGTTTAATGGTATCCCACAACTCGCAAGGGTCCTCTGCAGTACCAAGTACTTAAAACCGATTTAAGACTGCCATTGCATACTTCAGAGTGCACATCTGGTCCCTCAATTTCTCCTTCTTGAGAATTTTTGGAACCTAATGAGTATTGTCAGTTTTGAAACAAGTTTGTGGTCAGTCGTTAAGAACTCATCACTTTGTAAAACTCTACAGTTCTGGAGGATCCTTCAATGAGTACTACCAAGGATGCGATCGATCT
Organism: Eriocheir sinensis; assembly: GCF_024679095.1. Lineage (NCBI taxonomy): Eukaryota > Metazoa > Arthropoda > Malacostraca > Decapoda > Varunidae > Eriocheir > Eriocheir sinensis. Next base: position 42,394 of record NW_026110947.1, on the reverse strand, counting down.
ACTTTGCCGCACCACCAACATTGCTATATCAAGTCCAACAGCGAGGCTCGTGTCTCTGGAACCAGGAACCAGCAATTTTAGCCTTCTGGACTTTGGAAAGTTGAGGAGTGAACTGATTACATAATTATCTGGTGCAAGAACCATCCAGACCAACACGTAACTCATGGCTATATCTCTCTGTGCCAGTAACTGCATTGAGGTCACCTAAGACGATGAGTGTGTCGCATGGGGGGCACTGGTCAACTATAGTCAAGCTTGGTGCAGAACACCTTGTTCTCCTTAAGTCTATCCATCTCGGTAGGGGCGTACACTGCAATATGAAATACGAGGCCCAAGGTGTGCTTCAACCTCACCAGCATCATACACTCATTAATATGAGTAACACCGACGATAGAGGACTTCAGTCGGCTAGAAATGGCTATAGCTACTCCCTTTCAACGAGCACCATCGCTGAGGGCTGACCAGTTTTAAATATATATATATATATATATATATATATATATATATATATATATATATATATATATATATATATATATATATATATATATATATACAGTAAACCCTCAATTATCCGGGTGCACCGTATCCGACCTCGCCCGTTTCCGGGAGATGTCAAAAATGTGAATTTTTTTCCAAACAATTAAAAAAAAGTGTCGCGCGCCGCCAAAAGTTGTTCAAATTGCCCGCGCGATGCCTCTAAGGCCTAAGCTTTGCCCGGGAGGCGCACCGCACCACCGAGGCAAAGAGATTCTCTTTGCCTTGTGCACCACAACACAACCAGCGACCCGCACGCCATTGCTTACGTTCACCATGGCCCAGTTAATTGCTTTTGCGTGTGTGCCCTACCTTCTCCAGGCATTGCTTTGCCTGTGCGTGGTGTTTGGGCAATATATATATATATATATATATATATATATATATATATATATATATATATATATATATATATATATATATATATATATATATATATATATATATATATATATATATATATATATATATATATATATATATATATATATATATATATATATATATATATATATATATATATATATATATATATATATATATATATATATATATATATATATATATATATATATATATATATATATATATATATATAAGAAAGGACACAACAGTACCAGGTAATTACAGGCCCATTAGTCTAACTTCGGTTGTAGGTAAGCTACTTGAGGGCATAATTAGAGACAAAATTGTGAGTTACCTTGAAAGCCACTCATTAATTGGGGACTCACAACATGGCTTCCGAAACAAAAGATCCTGCCTATCAAATCTATTAACCTTTTATAACGACCTCTTCACTGTTTATGACGTAACCAAATCACTGGACGTAGTCTATCTTGATTTCAGAAAGCGTTTGATAAAGTCCCGCATCATAAATTACTTTACAAATTAAAGCAAATAGGTATTGACGGTCAGGTAAACCAATGGATCGCGAATTGGTTGAGCAACAGACAACAAAGAGTAGTGATTGACGGATTTAACTCAGAGGGCGCCGGTCACTAGTGGCGTCCCTCAGGGCTCGGTTCTTGGCCCAGTGCTCTTCATTATTTACATCAACGACGTGGATGTTGGACTCAATAACCGCATTAGTAAATTTGCAGACGACACAAAGATTGGTAACTCGGTTCTCACTGACGAAGACAGGCAAAGCCTCCAAGAGGATTTGCACAAAATTTCAGCTTGGTCGGATAGATGGGAGATGCCCTTTAACGTAGACAAGTGCCAGGTCCTTCAAGTTGGGTCGAGGAATAAGAAGTTTGATTACGAAATGCGCGGCGTTAAACTCAAAAGCGTTCAATGCGTCAAGGACTTGGGGGTCAAAATCGCGTCAAACCTCAAATTCTCACAGCAATGCATCGATGCAGCAAATAAAGCGAACAGAATGTTGGGCTTCATTAAAAGAAACTTTTATTTAAGAATAAAGATGTAATACTCTGCCTACAACAGTTTAGTCAGACCCCACTTGGAATATGCGGTACAGTTTTGGTCTCCCCACCATGCAAAGGATATTGCTAAATTAGAAGGTGTTCAGCGTCGGGCAACGAAAATTATCCCTTCCTTGCGCAACAAATCCAACGAAGAAAGGCTTTCTACCCTTAACATGTTCTCTCTTGAGAAACGTCGCCTCCGAGGAAAACTGATCGAATGTTTTAAAATACTTAATGGTTTCACGAATGTAGACAGATCAACATTGTTTATGATCGATGACACTTAGCGCACGAGGAACAATGGCGTAAAACTCAGATGTAGACAAGTAAATTCAGACTGCACCAAATTTTTCTTCACCAACGTTGTAGTGCGAGAATGGAATAAGCTCCCATCATCAGTGGTCCAGTGTAACACGATTGACTCCTTCAAAAATAAGCTCGACCGTCACTTCCTTCAACTTAATATCAACTAGAGTAGAAATGCAACGTTTTGGAGTCTTCTGATTAATGTAAAATCACTTAGGTTTAAGGACAGACCACCAAGTCTGGACCATGGGGTCTGTGTGGTCTGTTTTTCTATGTAAATTCTATGTAAATATATATATATATATATATATATATATATATATATATATATATATATATATATATATATATATATATATATATATAGGTCAGCAGGGTGTACAAGCGTTAATTACCCTGTTAGGAATGAATCTTAACAGAACACCCGCGTCCTTGGGGCCATGGCGGGTGCTGACCAGCCCCGCAACGCCCCGACAATTTTTCTTAGGTTAAGTCACTAATTATCGTTTGCAAGAGACGCCACAACGCCCACGCATTCACTGTGGACAGGGAAAGGCTTGCCTACACTGGCGTTAGCGTAGATAATGTAATAGTGCAGAAAACAAGGTAAAACTTTATCGGGGCGGCGGGGCAAGGCGGGCAGTTTGACGTAACCCGTAACATTTTTTCGTTTTTACGGCTGTAACACATCCTTCCTGCACTCGTTTCATATATCCACGTGTGCTGAGGCGTAAAGGGGTGACGTGGGCGTACGGACGTGAGCTTAAGTAGCTCTGTTTGTGAGATGATAAGGATATATATTCTCAGGGCGAGCGGGGCGGGGTGGCGGCACCTCGGCTAACCCGTAGGCTAACATAATTTTCTTTTTTACGGCTATAACATATCGTTCCTGCACACGTTCCTTATATATACGTATGCGCTGGGGTGGAAGGCTGTCGTGGGCTTACGGGCGTGATCTTAATGTGCCGATGGTATTTATATGCGGTGGGCGAAAGATGGGTTTTCGGGTCCGTAGACTTAACCTACACCATTCCGGGGTTTTCCCATATCCGGATGCCCCCGTGGCTCTATTAACCCGGATACCAGAGGGTTTGCTGTATGTGTATATATATATATATTTTTTTTTTTTTATCACATACAAGCTTGTAGCGCCAGTAGGCTTTATTTAGGGGCCTCCCAAGCCCGTCATGGTGCAGGTGAGTGTCTTATAGTGGCGCCATGTATTCTTGACTGATGCTGCCCCCCGGAGTTCATTCTTGATTCACTTGGACGGTTCTTCTAGAGTCCGGGTTAATGGGTGATCTTCACGACAGCATGTGGGTAGTTTTAGGGCACTCGGCGGTGACTAAAAAATCCCGGGTCGTCCAGAACGCGGTGAATACGGGACCCGCACGCTATCCACCCAACCACCGGCTCCCCTGTGGGAGGTATAACCTTCACTACTGATCTCTCCATTGCCAGGTCTCTTCGATTCAGGGCCCCACTATGTCCACTCTCAGCCTCCTGAGCTCAGCTGACAGATAGTACCGAGAGGGTCTGTTCCGGACACTCAAACGGATCGGGAGCCCGCCGGAGATTAATTCCGAACCTGGCTCGCCAAGCTCGTTTCGTCTGCACCAACCTGGCGGTCCCCAAGAGAAGGGTGTGTGTGCGCTCAGGGCAGGGAACTCTCCTGTCCCGACCAGACTTGTCAAAAGTACTGGGTGCCATACATTTATATTGGGAGATTCACTCTCCTTTTTTTTTTTTCTTTTTTTTTTTTACGTTGCTGCTTATAGCGCCGGTAGGCATCTTCCCGGTGGGGCCTGATGGTCGGCCCAAGGCTTCTTCCAGGTGGGGCCTGATGGTCGGCCCAGCCCGCTCTGGCGCAGGCGAGTGTTTATAGTGGCGCCATCTTGCATTGGCTCATGCTGCCCCCCGGAACTCGTTCTTGATTCGCTTGGACGGCTTCCTCTAGAGTCCGGGTTGATGGGTGGTCTTCAGGACAGCATGTGGGTAGTTTTAAGCCACTCGGCGGTGACTGAAAAATCCGAGGTGGTAGCGTGGAGGTACGAACTCGCGTCGTCCATCACGCGGTGAATGTGGGCCCAGTACGCTACCAGTTCAGCCACCGCCTACCGTCACCAACCACGGAGCCCTACAAGCGGAGGCTGGTCGTTGGGACTATAAGCCCAATAGTCCCAGGGGTAGCAGGAGAGTATATGCGGCCACCATCTGACAGCGGTGGCCGCTTGGCTCTAGGTCACATAGCCTAGCCGATTAACCTCTCTGAGTCAGGAGAGGCCGCCTGTTTTGGCCGGAATAAGAGACTAAGGAGGTGTGTTTCTAGCCGCAGCACACGACTATACGGCATCGCTAAACCTCCAGGACGTTCATCCCCCAGCCTTACGGTGACGCCACACACGGCAAACGTTCAGGGCGCACCAAGTCGTCTCCAGGTGTTGGTACGTCCAATATAGAGAAGGATTAATCAAAAAGTCTCCAAGTCTGTCCATCTCGGTAGGGGCGTACACTACAATAAGAGATATGAAGCCGGGGTGTGCTTCAACCTCACCAGCATCATACATTCACCAACCGGAGGGAAAGAAGGATAGGCCTTCAGCTCGGGGTGGTTGAGTGGGCTGCGTTACCCATCGATATACCCTACCCCTACCAATGTTAAATTTTCATAATATTGAGGAAATGCTGTGTGTTGCATGAATGTAGTGTGGTATGGAAAGTAGGAGAATTTGCCTCAAAAGAGCATGCTGAACCACTCTCTGGTGTTAGTGTTGTTGCGCCCCGTGCAGACGGGGTCGTGTCCGCTGATTCGGGAGATGCGGACAATACAATTATGACTTTACTTCCTGGGCCCAGATAGTAAATTCCAATACTCACTTTCATGTTAGAGACAGTTTACATTGCTTTTATTGATTTAAGCCACATAATTCACAGTTGTGTGAAACAGCATTTATTAATTTATTGGTTTCATTGGGTTTATTTAAGCCATATGGTTCATGTTTTTTTTTTTTTTAGGAATTCTAGTTATTACTTGAATTTGTTTTATTTGCTTTACCTAGGTCATATAGTTAAAATTTAAGGAATTTTGTATTTTTTATAGAGTTATAGCTGTCTGGGTTATTTTTTCGGCGTCGCAGACGCCGATCAACAGATTGTCCATCTTGTTGTTGTTGTTATCTTCAAGTTATTTTTCTTGTTCACCCATGCATTGTAGACATGCCATTGTATAATAACATTTGTTAGCCCTGATGAACCCTACAACATGGCATTATAAACAAAGTCAGCCTTTTTTTTAACGTCTTGGCCTGTGGCGCCGGTAGGCCTTCATAGTAGGGCCTGATGGTCGGCCCCAGCCTGTTGTGGCGCAGGCAAGTGTTTATAGTGGCGCCGTCTTTACTTTTCATCATTTTCCATTTTAGACCCCTAGTTGCATAATATAAATTGTTGGGGAGGTGTTGGAGGGTCATGCGACGCCGATCTAGCACAGTTTTTGTGCTATTAACACTTGTTATGTTATTACGTAGCTACTTTCTTTCGTGTTTATTTATTTATCTATTTATCACATGTTATGTTCGGTGATTCCATTGCCTCTGCTTGATTTATGGAGCACTGTTTTGAGCGGCATGTGATGTGTTGCTTTACCATGGTATTTTTTATGGTTATTTGAAATTGTAATTTTGTACATTTACCTTGAAATTGTACTCCAGTTATTTACTCATCGCACAGCCCGTGAGTGTGCTGAGGGCTGCCTCATCCTACCTTGGGCCTGGGCTATGACTGGCTGGAATTACTCGAGGCTTAGTAACTGCCTTGAGCCTGGAAACCGACTTTCCCGTACTCCGGAAGTTCACCCTGCCAATTATTTAAGGTAAATGGCTTATTTATGTTGTTTTATTTATAATATTTTTCTAATTATGTACTTTTCTTTATACCTGTCTCTCTGTATTCGCGGATTCGCACATTCGCGGCCCCAGAGGAATTTTCGCAGTGCTACACCAGACACCACCCCGGAAATTTAAAGTTCTATGAGAGTTTGTGAAACGTTTCCTGGGGGCGCGTGTTCACGGTCCACTCGCGGACAATTCTGCCGTTCGTGAGGACTGGCATAATGACACTGACGTGATCTTCTTGATGTGAATAAAACTAACGGCTGCAGACGAAAGATATATATTTACCAGACAGTTTCGGTGGACACTGCCACCACGTGAGGGAAGTGAGGAAATGAGAAATCTCAGTAGAGACCATTTTATACAAAGACGAGCGAGTAAACATGAGAGGGCGGGGCAGGGACCCGGCTAACCCCTATCCGACAGGTTACGTTGTAGCTAGGAGTCAGGTCACTTCCCCTTCCCCACGCTGCGATAGGCAGACGGGGGGATTAAAGTGATGGGAAGAGACCTCGCAACCAGGGACCTCATTACTGGATCTAGCTTGAAAGTAGGCAGTGGCGTACCCAGAAAATTGAAAATAAATATATATATATATATATATATATATATATATATATATATATATATATATATATATATATATATATATATATATATATATATATATATATATATATATATATATATATATATATATATATATATATATATATATATATATATATATATATATATATATATATATATGTATATATATAAAATTTTCTGCGTCCAGTATTATTGCAAGCGCAGGGATCCCATACAGCTTGAGGATTGGGGTTAGATCGCTAGGGTAAAGTTATTATTTTTTTTTATACATACATGCATGATACATACATATACATACATTATACATTTTAGAAGTTTGTTGGTAGCATATAAGTACAACATAAATCTGGGAGATTTAAATATTCTTAAATGTACTAATTTTATGTTACTTGAGCGAACATTACTTTTAAAATCTTGTTGATTTCTGTAATTTGGACTGCAAAAATTTACACTCGAAACAACACTACTTACTTTAGAACTACATGTTCTAATAAAAAAGTAATATACTGGCAAGGAAAAAAATGTTATATTCATATAACATGTATAATCTTCGTTTATACAGGCTGCTGCTGTAATACATATTTTTACGTACAAGATACATGAAAACTGGGCCAGGAATTTTATGAATATAAAATAAAAATTAACTAGATGAATGAGATTAGTTACTGTTAACAACAATACAGTGAAACTGGTTTACCTCAAATTTAGGCGTCTGTTCTGACGTGCAAATTCATCAAGGACTTCATGATCAAGATTTGTGTCACAATAGACAAAGTAGGGCCTGTCCATTTAAACGACTTTCACTCATTGCGTTCCTAAGGTATGTTTTAAGTAATTTAAGGGCACTAAAGCATCGCTCATTGGTGGAAGGGCTAACAGGTAGGGTTGAAAAAATTGCAATAAGGTGGAAAAATTTGGATATGTGCCCAATTTTTTGGCACATGCCAATGTCTCAACAACTTGCTTTGACTTTTCATGAGATTCACGACGCTTCCAATAACTCTGCCCCCGTAGATATTCATCTTCAACGATATCTGCATCTCCATCAAGAAATTTTCCATAAAATTCAACTGCCTCCTTCAGTTAGCCTAAAATAAATATCAACTGAAAGAGAGGGAACAAGATTTCCCAACAAAAAACTCCTAATGTGTTTAGATGCAAACCTTTCCCTGAGTTGTGCTATAGCAGTGTCCGAAAATGGGAGAAAAATAGCTCTTCGATAGTACTCCTATGGAGTTGCTGTTGGAGTGTTAGCCTTAATTATGTTTCTGATGACCACTGATTGTTCAAGGCTTCTGGATGATATCTCCGTACCTTTCCTCAGCTTGGGCAAAAAGTTGGTTGAACTTATTTCCATCACGATAGGACTGAAATGCATCTATGCAGCTCTGTGTAGCTACGCTTCCAAGAGCACCCATCAGTTCTTGTTGTGACCCCTGCAGCTTTTCTGGCAAGGATTTATTGACGCTTAGAACTGAAGTGAGCACTTCCAAACACATGAGAAAACCTGGGTCACTTATTGCTTTAGATTAGGCTTGGCTGCTGATTCTTCACCTAACGCGTTTTGCAGTAATTATTCTTAATCATTATTTCATTATTTACCTACTTGATTAACTGAACTATCCGGGGCATCAGCCGAGTCAGTGATGACTTTCTTACACCAGATAGAGTACGTACGAGAAGCGTTTTCTGGCGTTTTGTGACCAAGGAGGAAATATGTAAAGAATGGAAAGGCACAAATCCCAAGCCTCCGTGAATTCAAGAAATGACACATTCTATAGAAAAAAAGTACTACATAAAAAGAAAGTGAAGTCTATCAATCATAATTTTCAGAAATTTGGAATTTTTGGTCAGAAAATATTATACGGATAACATGAATAGGCTACGGCCACGTGAGCCTACGTCGTCAATGAATGTTTCTCAAAATAGATCACCTGCTCCTAATTAACTCAGCAGCTCCATTGTTCTCTCAAAATAGATCACCTGCTCCTAATCAACTCAGCAGCTCCATTGTTCAAGTGCTGAACATACAATAGTTACTCAGCCACTCTACACTGTCCACTGTCAAGCACAAAACGGTCTTAAAGGTGGTAATAGAGCAGCAAAGGTCGACGTCACAGGTCCCATACGCGTGTAGCGTCGCCTGCCACTCTCCCCGTCATAATACAGAATAAATTATTACATACTCACCACTGTCACCAGACAAGCTCGCTTGCTGCCTCAATGGTATAATTATATAGTCCTCCAATCACTTTGACAGCACCTTACACCTAAAATCAAGTAAATCTGAGAGGCAAGAAGGAGAGAAGGCACACTTACGACTTTCGTGCTCTCTCTGCCAGAGCCGTCCCAATCTCGTGATCCTCTTCCTGTCTCCCCGCTCCCTCTACAAACATCCCTCCGCCGCTTACAGTTGACAGCTTGACATCGCACTCTACACACAATTTTATGAACCCATCATTTAACACCTTACTTTTTTATCACTCAGAGCACACCTTATATCATACCATTAACTCAAAACAAAACCAGTGGGGAAATAACTCGGTCAGTCGGCGTCACTGAGCTCTCAACTCCACACACACACACACACACACACACACACACACACACATTCGTAATCGTAATACCAATATACATATTCCTATTATTTTCCTGTAATATTTATTTATTCATTATTATTTTTTCTTTGCTAAAGGGGGGGGCCATGGCCCCATGGCCCCCCCCCTCGGTACGCCACTGAAAGTAGGCTTAGTTTAATTAAAATTGTTGTGTCTCAAAACACATTGTTTCAATAACACGACGTTTTTTTTTTGGTGTTACTTTAGTATGCGGCCTACCGCAGTACATGTAGTCTACCCCAGTATGCACCAAGTGTGTTGCTACTTTAGCGAGCAGTCTACGGGTTTGACCTGTCTCCCGAGACCTCATCTGATGTTGTATTGTTAACTGAGTGCTCCTCACCTGACACCTGAATGACCCGATCTGTCTCCGGTGACCATAGCTTGACAAGAGTAGCCTATGGATTGACCTGACCACAGTCAGGCCATTACTTCATGTTACCTGAGTGCTCCTGACCAATCTATATAAAAGGACAATCAACGAACACCCACATCATTATCGTGCTTGCATTGAAGCCGCTAGCATATCAGTTCAACTCATTCTGCTACAGTTACAGCAATGCTGTTGGAAAACTTTTACACACATGTTATTTTCACGGGGGAAACAGCAGTTTCATTTCTACGAGAATACCATTTTCTGGACACACCACAAGCAGCAGACCCTTGTCATCGATGTGGTAGTGTCATGCAAAAAAACAAAAGAGGTGGGGAATGCCGGCCTGTACTTCGCTGTCCTCGAAAGTGGTGCCAAACTTTGATATGCTATTTAGCATTTTTTATAGTTATGTTTTGTCATTGGTGACACTTAATAATAGAACCCTTAATCAGCACTACTCAGCTTGTTTTTCATTATCCTGCAGTATAAGGTGCCTGTAGTGTGGTCGACTACACGCTGAATAGTAAATTATCTTCCCCTGCTCGGCACCTTCCTGATTCTCTTAATTGTTGAAGTAATTTGTTGGTGTTCTTGAGACCAGCTCGAACGTGCTGCCGAATACAGTGGCGTCATCCAGGTAGACGAGAGATGTCGTCAACTGCAATCCATTGTTGCCTCTGTCTCCAGGCCAGAGCCTTGCGCTTCTTGGGCGCGATCCACCCCGCTGGTGCTCACCTCAGCTCCCACAGGTATCTGCCGCTCCTTGTCGGCATTAGCTTCCAGGATGATCACCTCGTTGCCAGGCCTAACCAGAACCAGAACGATTCAGATCGACTGATTCATTCAAGTACAAACTCGACCATCACTTTCTATACCTTACTATTTACTAAGGCAGAAATGCAGCGTCATGAGGGCCATTTTATGTCGTTTCATTTAGGTATTGGGACAGACTATCAACTCGGCACCATGGGGTCTGTGGTGTGAACAGTATGTAAATATCTATTGTTTCTTGTAACTAATATATATATATATATATATATATATATATATATATATATATATATATATATATATATATATATATATATATATATATATATATATATATATATATATATATATATATATATATATATATATATATATATATATATATATATATTCTACACCAAGGGAGACAGCTTATGGGCAACGAAACAAAATAGCAACAAAAAAGCACATTAGGCGCCGCTCCAACAAAACGAGACAGAATAGGAGGCTAAAAGAGAGGTCAATTTCGGGCGAAGAGATGTCATGATACTCTTCTCTTGAAAGAGGTCAAGTCATAGGCAGGAGGAAATATGGATAAAAGAAGGCTGTTCCAGAGTTCATCAGCAGAAGGGATAAAAGAATGAAGATGCTCGTTAACTCTTGCATAAGGGATTTGGACAGTGTAGGGATGAGCAAGAGTAGAAAGTCGACAGCAGCGGGGTCGAGGGAGAGGGGGAGGCATGCAGTTAGCATGTTCAGAAGAGCAGTCCGCATGGAAATATCGGTAGAAGATAGAAAGAGATGCAATATTGCGGCGGAATTAGAGGTAGGAGACTCGGTAAGAGGAGGGGAGTTGCCACTCTGTCCAAGAGACCTGTGTGAGTCAAGTCCCCCCAAACGTGCGATGCATACTCCATACGAGGGCGCATAAGGCCCTTGTATATGGACAACATCTTGGAGGGGGAAAAGAACTGGCGTAGACGATACAGAACGCCCAACCTCAAGGAAGATGATTTAGTAACAGAAGAAATATGAAGTTTCAGTTAAGATTTTGGGTTAAGGATAGACCCCGGATGTTTAGTGTAGAAGAAGGTAACAACTGAGTGTTGCCGAAAAATAGGGGATAGGTGTTTGGAAGATTGTGTTAATAGGTGGAAAAATTGAGTTGAAGGACACCCCCCAATCAGAAATGATAGTAAGGTCTGAGGTTAAGCGTTCTGCAGCTTCCAGTTTGGAGTCTTGTAATTCCTGTTGGGAGGGTCTTCTGTTGAAAGAAGTTGAATAATGCTGAGCAGAGTCATCAGCGTACGAATGGATAGGGAAGTTTGTTATGGAAAGAAGATCATTGATGAATAACAGAAAGAGCGTGGGAGAAAGGACAGAACCCTGCGGGACACCACTTTTGATAGGTTTAGGGGAAAAACAGTGACCGTCTACCACAGTAGAGATAGAACGGCCGGAAAGGAAACTGGAGATGCAAGTACAGAGAGAGAGAGAGAGAGAGAGAGAGAGAGAGAGAGAGAGAGAGAGAGAGAGAGAGAGAGAGAGAGAGAGAGAGAGAGAGAGAGAGAGAGAGAGAGAGAGAGAGAGAGAGAGAGAGAGAGAGAGAGAGAGAGAGAGAGAAACCGTAGGAAGGAAGTTTAGAAAGCAAATACTTATGCCAGACTCTGTCAAAAGCTTTTGATATGTCAATGGCAATAGAAAAGTTTCACTGAAACGGCTAAGAGAGGATGACCAGGAGTCAGTTAAGAGGATGACCAGGAGTCAGTTAAGAATATATATATATATATATATATATATATATATATATATATATATATATATATATATATATATATATATATATATATATATATATATATATATATATATATATATATATATAACAATAACGTCACAGGGCATGAAGCGCCATTTTTTTTTTTTTTACCTGAAAACTTGATACACCAAGAAAATCGATACAAACTCCCCCCCGATTCATTAGTTCAGTTCTCATTGTGCTCACCTTGTGGGCGGCGAAGAGAAATAAATACAGCTGCCTCAACGCGAGCTGTCAAAGTTTTAATTGTTTTTGTCTTGTTGCCGCAGCCCCCCTCAGGCTCTAGGATTAAATGAGGCAAGGCATCCAACGTTCTCGACAGTCACACAACGTAAAAGAGAAAAAAAAGATTCAAGCTTTTTTCTGATTTTTCTTGTAAGACTAACTTCCCTCTTACGAAATTATCAAAATAGATTTTCTTTTCTTGCGCCAGTAGAGTCTCTCTTGAGGGGATTCTTGGACGACCCCAGCCCGTCAATGGCGCCGGCGAATTTTATTTATAGTGGCTGCCGTGATGTATGAGACTTGCTTGGCCCATGCTTGCCCCCGGTGCTCCACTTGAAGTCGCTTTAGTTAGGGTTGATTGAAGATCTGGGCAGCATGTGGGTAATCTTCCGCCACTCGATGATGGTTGAAAATTGTCAGCGTGGGTTGCTGATTAATGAATTGGAAAAAAAATGAGTCATCTAAAATCTGCTGCCTTTGTCGCGATCTCGTGCCCAAGTAGACGACCTCACTCTGCCTCCGTATTTACCTGCTACAAAAGATATATAAGCGCACGGAAGATGAACACAACAGATAGGAGACCATGTTTTATGCTGTTGCACGCTTCGTGTTCACTGAAAAGACAATAACTGGAATTTACACAATGAAGAGCTATTCTTTGAGGCAAAAACAAAACAAAAAAAGTTAATTGCAGTGCTGAAGGGAAGGTGAAGAATTGAAAAAAAATGACGTTGGGGAGCAAGGCAATGAGGTGGACTCAATTTATTACCAACGACGAACAAATTAATGAACACGGAGGGATATCAGGAAGAGACCCATGTGAGATCGCGGAGAGAGAGAGAGAGAGAGAGAGAGAGAGAGAGAGAGATTTTACATAGATTTACATAGAAAATCAGACCACACAGACCCCATGGTCCAGACTTGGTGGTCTGTCCTTAAACCTAAGTGATTTTACATTAATCAGAAGACTCCAAAACGTTGCATTTCTACTCTAGTTGATATTAAGTTGAAGGAAGAGAGAGAGAGAGAGACACACACACACACACACACACACACACACACACACACACACACGCACGCACGCACGCACGCACGCACGCACACACACACACACACACACACACACACACACACACACACACACACACACACACACACACACACACACACACACACACACACACACACACACACACACACACACACACACACACACACACACACACATTAAAATACCAACAAACAAGCAAAGAAACAAACAAAAGGTATATTAATTTTTTGTAGAATATACTTAAGATATTAATACTGAATAATTCCAGATAGTTGATTTATACTCTGGCCATGCAGTCAGAGCGACTACTTAGCAGACGAAAACGCATTGGTGAATTTGTGGAAGTAATGGTTCTAATTATACTTAGTGTGTGTGTGTGTGTGTGTGTGTGTGTGTGTGTGTGTGTGTGTAATTCACCCACGGCCTGATCACGCGTTGGACTCGTCATCGCCAGTAAGCTATACCCTCCTGATTAGAGTAAGGCTCCTTATAGTCGATATCTGGGTACTGCTGGGACCTTCACATGCCACACACCCCATCCCCCATGCTAAAGTGGGTACAGTAACCGGTACTTTGTCAGTGGAAATATCTCAGCATGAGCGGGGCTGGAAGCTCCGCCTGCCAGGCCGTGAAGCCTGGCAGACTTGAGTGGCAGCGCAGAACCACCGGTATGTTCTCGTGATCTACAGAAAATGAATTACAGGCGAGGGGTCCCATCTGGTCTAGATATGTCAAATTTAGGTTTAAATCTAAATCAGGGTTTGAACGATACTATCTTCCTGTCCAGGTCATTCCAAAGTTCAGTTCATCCATACGGAAATCTGTATTTTATTTATTCTTCACGGACATTTTCTTAATATATTTTCGTGCCCACGTTGCTCTCCCGTTCCAAACAAACATATCTTATCTGTCAATTTTGTATGCTCCAATCATTGCCTTTTCACTAAATCAGCTTCCTCGAGGTTGGGCGTTCTGTATCTTCTCCGCCAGTTCTTTTCCCCGCTCAGCTGCTGTCTATATAAAGGGGCCTTGTCCGCCCTCGTATGGAGTATGCATCTCACGTGTAGGGAAGCTCCACACACACAGCTCTCTTGGACAGAGTAGAGTCTAAGGCTCTTCGTCACATCAACTTCTCTCCTCTTACTGACAGTCTCCTACCTCTTAAATTCCGCCGCCATGTTGCCTATCTATCTTCTAACGTTATTTTCACGCTGACTGCTTTTCTGAACTTGCTAACTGCATGCCTCCCCCCGCCCCCCTCCGACGGCCACCTTGCACTCGAGTTTCTACTCAAGCTCATCCCGATCCTGTCTAAATAACTGATGCAAGAGTTAATCCGCACCATAACGCTTGCATCCCTCACGCTAGTAAACTCGGGAACAATCTTCATCTGGATTTCCTCCTACCTACGACTTGACCTCTTTCAAGAGGAGAGTATCAGAATCCTCTCCCTCCCGAAATTGATCTCTTTTTGGCCACTCCTCTTAACTCTTATAGGAGAAGTGATTTGGCTTTTTTTCATTAGTTTTTTTTCCTTGAGCTGTTTTAATAAAAAATGATTCTCTCTCTCTCTCTCTCTCTCTCTCTCTCTCTCTCTCTCTCTCTCTCTCTCTCTCTCTCTATCTCCAGGTGAAGGTGTGTGTGTGTGTGTGTGTGTGTGTGTGTGTTCTCACACTTTTGCTACATTGCGACACACACAATCGTCGGAGGGAAGGAGAAGGGCACGCAATTTTTAACCTGACAGTTCCTCGATACTCATATCCAGGAGAGAGAGAGAGAGAGAGAGAGAGAGAGAGAGAGAGAGAGAGAGAGAGAGAGAGAGAGAGAGAGAGAGAGAGAGAGAGAGAGAGAGAGAGAGAGAGAGAGAGAGAGAATGACTGCATCATTTTTTTTACATTAAAGGAAACAGCTCAAGGAAAAAAAAAACGTTCGCAAAGTGTCATCGATCATAAACAATTTTGTTCTGTCTACATTCGTGAAACCATTAAGTATTTTAAAACATTCGATCAGTTTTCCTCGGAGGCGACGTTTCTCAAGAGAGAACATGTTAAGGGTGGAAAGCCATTCTTCGTAGGATTTGTTGTGCAAGGAAGGGATCATTTTTGTTGCCCGACGTTGAACACCTTCTAATTTAGCAATGTCCTTTGCATGGTGAAGAGACCAAAACTGTACCGCATATTCCAAGTGGGGTCTGACTAAACTATTGTAGAGTGGAAGTATTACATCTTTATTCTTGAATAAAAAGTTTCTTTTAATGAAGCCCAACATTCTGTTCGCTTTATTTGCTGCATCGATGCATTGATGTGAGACTTTGAGGTTTGACGCGATTTTGACCCCCAGGTCCTTAACGAATTGAACGCTTGTGAGTTTAACGCCGCGCATTTCGTATTCGAACTTTTTATTTCTTGTTCAAGCTTGAAGGACCTGGCACTTGTCTATGTTAAAGGGCATCTCCCATCTATCCGACCAAGCTGAAATTTTGTGCAAATCCTCTTGGAGGGTTTGCCCGTCTTTGTCAGTGAGAATCGAGTTACCAATCTTTGTGTCGTCTGCAAATTTACTAATGCGATTATTGAGTCCAACATCCACGTCGTTGATGTAAATAATGAAGAGCACTGGGCCAAGAACCGAGCCCTGAGGGACGCCACTAGTGACCGGCGCCCACTCTGAGTTAAATCCATCAATCACCACTCTTTGTTGTCTGTTGCTCAACCAATTCGCAATCCATTGGTTTACCTGACCGTCAATACCTATTTGCTTTAATTTATAAAGTAATTTATGATGTGGGACTTTATCAAACGCTTTCTGGAAATCAAGATAGACTGCGTCCACTGATTTGGTTACGTCATAAACTGAGAAGAGGTTGTTATAAAAGGTCAATAGGTGTGATAGGCAGGATCTTTTGTTACGGAAGCCATGTTGTGAATCCCCAATTAATGAGTGGCTTTCGAGGTAACTCACCATTTTGTCTCTAATTATGCTCTCAAGTAGCTTACCTACAATTGAAGTTAGACTAATGGGTCGGCAGTTACCTGGTATTTTTTTGTCTCCTTTCTTAAAAATGGGTGTCACGTTAGCCTTTTTCCAATCCGAAGGGACGATGCCTTGTCGCAAGGACATATTGAATACGGTTGTGAGGGAGGAGAGTATTTCGCTGTTTGTTTCTTTAAGCAGTATAGGATATACTTTATCGGGTCCGGGACTTTTATTTGTTTTAAGTGATTGGAGAACTTTAAAGACTTCATCGGTTGTTATTTCAAAATTAGGCAATCACTTAAAACAAATAAAAGTCCCGGACCCGATAAAGTATATCCTATACTGCTTAAGGACTTGGGGGTCAAAATCGCGTCAAACCTCAAATTCTCACATCAATGTATCGATGCAGCAAATAAAGCGAACAGAATGTTGGGCTTCATTAAAAGAAACTTTTTAGTCAAGAATAAATATGTAATACTTCTGCTCTACAATAGTCTAGTCAGACCCCACTTGGAATATGCTGTACAGTTTTGGTCTCCCCACCATGTAAACGACATTGCCAAATTAGAAGGTGTTCAGCGTCGGGCAACAAAAATGATCCCTTCCTTGCGCAACAAATCTTACGAAGAAAGGCTTTCCACCCTTAACATGTTCTCTCTTGAGAAACGCCGCCTTCGAGGAAAACTGATCGAATGTTTTAAAATACTTAATGGTTTCACGAATGTAGACAGAACAAAATTGTTTATGATCGATGACACTTTGCGAACGAGGAACAATGGCATAAAACTCAAATGTAGACAAGTAAATTCAGACTGCACCAAATTTTTCTTCACCAACGTTGTAGTGCGAGAATGGAATAAGCTCCCACCTTCAGTGGTCCAGTGTAACACGATTGACTCTTTTAAAAACAAGCTCGACCGACACTTCATTGAACTTAATAATAACTAGAGTAGAAATGCAACGTTTTGGAGCCATCTGATTAATATAGAATCACTTAGGTTTAAGGACAGACCACCTAGTCTGGACCATGGGGTCTGTGTGGTCTGATTTTCTATGTAAATCTTTGTAAATCTCTCTCTCTCTCTCCCCTTGTATGAGCTATCATGCAGTCTTCGGAGAGCTGTTTTCCTATCATTAGTGTGTCTGCTTCTTTTTCTCATGAGTGAAACGATTGATTTTATCATTTTCTTCCCACAATTGTTTTATCGGAGATGAGTTTGCATTCAGCAGGGAAAATATCATATGCAGTATTCCTGGTGCACTATTCCATCTGTGTTATTATTTCCGCCATGAGGTAAAATAAAAGAGAGGAGAATCCCTTGAGAGAGAGAGAGAGAGAGAGAGAGAGAGAGAGAGAGAGAGAGAGAGAGAGAGAGAGAGAGAGAGAGAGAGAGAGAGAGAGAGAGAGAGAGAGAGAGAGAGAGAGAGAGCAAGCAAGCAAGCAAGAAAGAAAGAAAGAAAGAAAGAAAGGAGAAGAGAGAGAGAGAGAGAGAGAGAGAGAGAGAGAGAGAGAGAGAGAGAGAGAGAGAGAGAGAGAGAGAGAGAGAGAGAGAGAGAGAGAGAGAGAGAGAGAGCATCATTGTGCGCGTCCTTACCTGTGTATGTGTGGTTCAGGTGCTCCCTCGACAATATCCAGCCCCATACTAAAGCCTCGGAATCGTGGCGTGTCTCATCCGTTACTGCCCCCTCGCGAAATTCACACTAAATAGTAGGAAAATGAGGAAAGAATTTATTGGCATCTTTTCCTCTGGATGTGTCAAGAAAGTGTATTTACGACAGTTTCCCGAATAATAGGGTCAAAAAAGTCGTGAAAACAAAAACAAACTGCTTGTGTCCCTGCCACGACTTTAATCTCCTACCCTGTACAAACAAAAGCCCCCTCCCCTCGGTGGTGTGTATGTGTGCGTACGTGTGTGTGTATGTGTGTGTGTGTGTGTGTGTGTGTGTGTGTGTGTGTGTGTGTGTGTGTGTGTGCTATTTCCCCAGGGTCTGATCAAGTGCTGAACTCGTGATCACCAGCCAATATCTTTCTAGAGATCGTTTTTTGGGGGGGCTCGGAGGACAGATCTATGAGCCCTCTTGGGAACTCACATTCCAATCCCCCCCATCCCCGTAGCATACGGAGAGACACTAACCACTTCTGCCATCGAAAACCGTGTAGTTGTCACGACAAGTTGAGAGATGCAATCATCACGAGGCAGGTAGTCCAGGATGAGATTGGAAGGTCAAAGTAAAACAAATCGCCAGGTCCTGACGAAATATATCCACGGGTTCTGAAGGAATGCAAGGAGGTCATCAGTGACCCACTAATTGATATTCTTAAGATGTCAGTAAATTCTGGTTATGTGCCCAGCCTATAGAAAAAGCGAATGTGACGCCGATTTAAAAAATAAATGAAAGGGGAACAGGTCAGCTTCTTCAAATTATCTTTCAGTTTGTTTAATATTAGTTGTAGGCAAGAAGTTGTAATCGATAATAGCCAGGAGCATTGGGAATCATCTGGAGAAGCATTGTTTAACTTTATAGCTGCGACATGCGGGTATATTCGACGGCGGTAAAACACATCTTCCCTTCGCTGCGTAGTGCGGAGATAATTGTTTTATCTTTAAACACACACCACCGAGTGTTCACTGCCATAAATGGAACGTCAGGCTAACTTCAACAAGCCGGCCTTCACCCATGAGATAGGACAGGAACCTTATTCTAAAAAAAAAAATCAATAAGAGGCATAGTAAAGCCAAAGGGGTAAGAGTTCAGCTTTATAAACTAATGCGACAGCTGTAGAACCTTAGGAATTAAGGAGGGGCTGGGAAGATAAAGAAGTAAAATTGTTAGAGATACTTTTGGTTAGATGCCAGAAGTCTCTGTAAGAACTAGAGTTGGAAAGCTGTTTACAATTTCTATTAAGGAAAGTTTTTGGTAAGTCAGAATGTATTTGGCACCTTTCTAAAAATAAATGTCAAGATGATGATTATAGAAGTTCGAAGGCTCAAATAACCTCTGTGAGCTGTCTCTCTGTCGTGTTGCGTGGCGTGGCGTGGGCGGCATGGTGTAGCGTTGTGTTGCGTGGCGTGGCGTGGGCGGCATGGCGTAGCGTTGTGTTGCGTGGCGTGGCGTGGGCGGCATGGCGTAGCGTTGTGTTGCGTGGCGTAGCGTGGGCGGCATGGCGTAGCGTTGTGTTGCGTGGCGTGGCGTGGGCGGCATGGCGTAGCGTTGTGTAGCGTGGTGTGGCGTGGGCAGCATGGCGTAGCGTTGTGTTGCGTGGCGTGGCGTGGGCGGCATGGCGTAGCGTTGTGTAGCGTGGTGTGGCGTGGGCAGCATGGCGTAGCGTTGTGTTGCGTGGCGTGGCGTGGGCGGCATGGCGTAGCGTTGTGTAGCGTGGTGTGGCGTGGGCGGCATGGTGTAGCGTTGTGTTGCGTGGCGTGGCGTGGGCGGCATGGCGTAGCGTTGTGTTGCGTGGCGTGGCGTGGGCGGCATGGCGTAGCGTTGTGTTGCGTGGCGTGGCGTGGGCGGCATGGCGTAGCGTTGTGTTGCGTGGCGTGGCGTGGGCGGCATGGCGTAGCGTTGTGTTGCGTGGCGTGGCGTGGGCGGCATGGCGTAGCGTTGTGTTGCGTGGCGTGGCGTGGGCGGCATGGCGTAGCGTTGTGTTGGTGTGGCGTGGCGTGGGCGGCATGGCGTAGCGTTGTGTTGCGTGGCGTGGCGTGGGCGGCATGGCGTAGCGTCGTGTTGCGTGGCGTGGCGTGGGCGGCATGGCGTAGCGTCGTGTTGCGTGGCGTGGCGTGGGCGGCATGGCGTAGCGTTGTGTAGCGTGGCGTGGCGTGGGCGGCATGGTGTAGCGTTGTGTTGCGTGGCGTGGCGTGGGCGGCATGGCGTAGCGTTGTGTTGCGTGGCGTGGCGTGGGCGGCATGGCGTAGCGTTGTGTTGCGTGGCGTGGCGTGGGCGGCATGGCGTAGCGTTGTGTAGCGTGGCGTGGCGTGGGCGGCATGGTGTAGCGTTGTGTTGCGTGGCATAGCGTGGGCGGCATGACGTAGCGTTGTGTTGCGTGGCGTGGCGTGGGCGGCATGGCGTAGCGTCGTGTTGCGTGGCGTGGCGTGGGCGGCATGGCGTAGCGTTGTGTTGCGTGGCGTGGGCGGCATGGCGTAGCGTTGTGTTGCGTGGCGTGGCGTGGGCGGCATGGCGTAGCGTCGTGTTGCGTGGCGTGGCGTGGGCGGCATGGCGTAGCGTCGTGTTGCGTGGCGTGGCGTGGGCGGCATGGCGTAGCGTTGTGTTGCGTGGCGTGGCGTGGGCGGCATGGCGTAGCGTTGTGTTGCGTGGCGTGGCGTGGGCGGCATGGCGTAGCGTCGTGTTGCGTGGCGTGGCGTGGGCGGCATGGCGTAGCGTTGTGTTGCGTGGCGTGGCGTGGGCATGGCGTAGCGTTGTGTTGCGTGGCGTGGCGTGGGCGGCATGGCGTAGCGTTGTGTTGCGTGGCGTGGCGTGGGCGGCATGGCGTAGCGTTGTGTTGCGTGGCGTGGTGTGGGCGGCATGGCGTAGCGTTGTGTAGCGTGGCGTGGCGTGGGCGGCATCGCGTAGCGTTGTGTTGCGTGGCGTGGCGGGGGCAGCATGGCGTAGCGTTGTGTTGCGTGGCGTGGTGTGGGCGGCATGGCGTAGCGTTGTGTAGCGTGGCGTGGCGTGGGCGACGTTGCGTAGCGTAGCGTGGTTTTCGTGGCGTGGTGATAAATATATATAGAGAGAGAGAGAGAGAGAGAGAGAGAGAGAGAGAGAGAGAGAGAGAGAGAGAGAGAGAGAGAGAGAGAGAGAGAGAGAGAGAGAGAGAGTGTCGGATGTCACTTTATGAACCTGAACGAGATGAAATATGGGTATCTAATCGGTGACTGGCGCGCGAGGATGAGGTGCGTTGTGATGCACTTCAGTCTGGACGCTAGTGTATTGTTTTCAACACCACTACTGCATCACATGGCTGCTACATGATGCATAGTGTGGACGGGGCTTTAGACAACACTTGGCGGTAACTATAATAAATTTTACAAGTTATGGTAGTAGGGCGCCTGTAATAAGTGCCTCCGCAGCTTGTAACAAAATTGCAATAAGGACTAAAAATAACATCCGAGACATTAACCGCCACTTCTACTCGGTATGGATCGCCACCACACGGGTAGCTTTCGGACCAGATTACCTCTCCCCCTCTCTCTCTCTCTCTCTCTCTCTCTCTCTCTCTCAATCCTTCACACTTGGACGGAGGGAGAAAATGATTTTATTAATTTTTTTCGCGAGTTCCATGGAAAAAAAAAACATCGCTAAACCTTCTGAGAAAACGAGTAACTTCTTTCGCTCGACTTTCTTTTCAGGAATATTTGTGTGTTTTTGACGTTTGTTGAAGCAAAGAAGAGAGAGAGAGAGAGAGAGAGAGAGAGAGAGAGAGAGAGAGAGAGAGAGAGAGAGAGAGAGAGAGAGAGAGAGAGAGAGAGAGAGAGAGAGAGAGAGAGAGAGAGAGAGAGACAGTAATTTTTAGATTATTCACATTCCTAGCTGTCCTTCCGGTGGTCTTTGTCTTTTTTTCACCTGACTTCTTACTTGTTTATGTCACATTATCATTATCATGGTTCTTCTTCACTGGTACAAATTTTGGAGCCAGCACAGCACGCACGCACTCCTGCTGCCTCTCTTGTGTTGAATGACACAACTAGAGTTGCCACCCTGAGGTCAGAAAAATGTGGAATACAATATCTCACTTTCCAATACGGAATGGATCCATATTTAAAGGAACGGATGGCAACCCTAAAATTTCTCGAGCATGCTATCAGTGTTTTTTCCCGCTCGGTTTTCCCGCGCGGGTTAGAAATCAATGAAGTTTAATGAGGTCCTTCACACGCTGGCCGCGCGGCTTAATTCCCGCGCGACAGTGATTTACCGGCCTTCACTAACCAAATTCGACACTCCTTTTTATTACTATAACTTTATGCTTTCTTCTTTTGCCCAAGCAGTGTCTAGCGGGCTTTTTTGTGTCCTTGAGCTGCTTCCTTTACTGTAAAAAAATAAGAAATTATTTATTTCGGCTTGATTTTTGCTGGGGATATGAAAGGGATCGGAATTCTTCTGACTGTATGTGTTTTTTACTTTTTTACAGTAAAGGAAGCAGCTCAAGGTCTAAAACAAATGGAAACAAAAAAGCCCGCGAAGCACTGCTCCTATAAAAGGAAGTAGAGAAGAGTGGGCAAAAGAGATGTCAATTTCGGGTGGAAAGGTGTCTTGATACTCCTCTCTTGAAAGAGGTCAAGTCGTAGGCAGGAGGAAATACAAACGAAGGAAGGCTGTTCCAAAATTTACTATCGAAACGGATTTGGACAGTATAGGGGTGAGCTTGAGTAGAAAATCGTGTACAATGGAATAGCGGGAGGGGGGGGGGGGGGGGAGGCATGCAGTTAGCAAGCTCAGAAGAGCAGTCAGCATGAAAATATCGATAGAAGATAGAAAGAGAGGCAACACTGCGGCGGAATTTAAGAGGCAGGAGACTGTCAGGAAGAGGAGGGGAGTTGATGAGTCTTTGACCCTGTGGAGGATACAGTGCAATTAGAGCAAGACACACTACTACACTTGCGCATTTGGATCAAGAAAATATGGTGGACATTATAGAGGAACTATTTTCATTAAGAAACAAAACCCCGTAGTAATTGAAGTTTAGTAAGACTTAATTAAAAGAATGTGGAAGGAACGATCTAAATTACAAGGGAAAGAAAACTGGATTTTACATTTTATCCTTTATTTGACAATCCCTTGCTTATCAGATCAAACACAGATGAGGTGTTCCTAAGCCTTATCCCCAAACTGAGAACTACTACTGCTTCGTCAGAAACGTTATCTCCCTCCTTGCTGCGTAACAAATTAAATAATAATAATAATAATAATAATAACTATTATTATTATTATTATTATTATTATTATTATTATTATTATTATTATTATTATTATTATTATTATTATTATTATTATTATTATTATTATTATTATTATTATTATTATTATTATTATTATTATTATTATTATTATTATTATTATTATTATTATTATTATTATTATTATTATTATTATTATTATTATTATTATTATTATTATTATTATTATTATTATTATTATTATTATTATTATTATTATTATTATTATTATTATTATTATTATTATTATTATTGCTACTACTACTACTACTACTACTACTACTACTACTACTACTACTACTACTACTACTACTACTACTACTACTACTACTACTTCTACTACTACTGCTATTACTACTACAACTACTACTACTACTACTACTACTACTACTACTACTACTGCTATCATTTGTAGTGGTAGCAGTAGTAATAGTAGTAGTAATAGTATTGGTTGTAGTAGTAATAGTAGTAGTAGTAGTAGTAGTAGTAGAAGTAATAGTAGTAGTAATGATTAAACAACAATGTATTGTGTTTACATAATTCAACATTTTACGGACTGCAAACCTGTGTGTGTGTGTGTGTGTGTGTGTGTGTGTGTGTGTGTGTGTGTCGCTGCGACGGCCCAAGAGGCAGCGATGGTGAACACGTGAATACCGTGGCCCGGACGAGGCAGCTTTGAGGGTTAACTAGAAGCCAGTTTATCAGTTTGTTTTCCTTTATACAAGGAATAATAAAGCCAGATAAGGATTATACGCTGGTTGCGTGTGTAATTCGCCATGGTCTGATCACGCGCTCGACTCGCGATCGCCAGCCAGTACGCTCCTCGAATGAGCTTGGAACTCATAAATGAAGGATCTTTAGGTACTGCTACAACTTCACACCCACACCCACCCGTAAGGCGGGATACAACCCCCGACTGACACCCGGTACCCATTCACTGCTGGGTGGACAGGGAGCATGGAATAATCCGCCATGAATCAATCCCGGCAAGACCTTGAATTCCGGGACCTCTTGGTTGTGAGGCGAACTTGCTAGTCACTGCACTGCCTCACGACAAATGCTAAAACTCAGGCTATTTTACTTTATGGCCTTAACTTCCATCCAGCGAGTATTGGAAAACAAATTGGAAATACTGAACAGTTTCAACTGGCATCAAATGTAGGTCAGAAGATGAGCCAGCCGCTAGGCTCCGAGGGAAGACCTTGTTTATGACGCACACACACACACACACACACACACACACACACACACACACACACACACACACACACACACACACACACACACACACACACACAAGATAGTTTCGCCCAAGATAAAGAGAATCCAAGGTATTCCCAAACGCAAATCTCATGACATCACGCGCACACACACACACACACACACACACACACACACACACACACACACACACACACACACACACACACACACACACACACACACACACACACACACACACACACACACAGGGAGAGAGAGAGAGAGAGAGAGAGAGAGAGAGAGAGAGAGAGAGAGAGAGAGAGAGAGAGAGAGAGAGAGAGAGAGAGAGAGAGAGAGAGAGAGAGAGAGAGAGAGAGAGAGAGAGAGAGAGAGAGAGAGAGAGAGAGAGAGAGAAACCACTGTTACACGTTGACAATTTTCAACCATCGCTGAGTGGCGGATTTAATTACCCACGCTGCTTGCCCAAATGAGCTTTGATAACACGGTAGACTACAACATAACATGTATATCAAATCAAACCACACACACACACACACGCATAAAGTCATTCATTAATCATGACGCTTTCTCACACAAGTGGTTTGCTTCATTACTTGTAATGGGAGTGACTTTTAATCTTTGGTTTTATTTAAAGTGTATTTTTCTTTTTTTTTTTTTTCCTATCTTGTTTTATAGGAGTGACTTTTTCAATCTTTTTATATGGAGGTGAATATTTTTTTCCTTGTTTGTATAAGTGTGGATTTCTCACTATCTGATTTGTATGGGAGTTTTTTTTCTCTATCGTTTTTTAATTGTATGACGTTTATTTCTATTTTGTTTTGCACTGAAGAAGAAAAAATCACACTCTTAGTAACTCTGCCTCCTTTGTATTTTGTGTTGCACTGGACTTTCCTGTACCGTAATATGACAAAGAAACACAATCCTTATCCCTCTTCCTCCTTCAGGGTGGACCAGCAGTGAATGGGTACCAGGTATTAATCGGGGGGGGGTGTTCCCTTCTCCTATAATTCCTTCCCCTTCTGTCTCTCTCTGGCATATGACTACAGATGTTGCGCCGACTAAACGAAACTTTCCTTTCCTTCAGGGTGGATGGTGGAGGAGCAGGTGGTGGTGGCTGGCCTGGACTGCAACCGATTGGACGTGGCCGAGCCCAGCCTGATGGCCCTCAACGAACAGTTCCCCGGCTCACTCAGGGTCCGCAAGCTGAAGGCCATGAGACTCGAGGCACAGGAGAAGTGAGTGGCCGTGTGTGTCCTAGTAGTAGTAATAGTAGTAATAGTAGTAGTGGTAGTAGTAGTTGTAGTTTTAGGTATTTGATGTTGTGTTTTGTTCACTTCAATAGATGGGGGTGAACATCAAAAAAATATAAAAACAAACTAAAAATGAAAAAAAAAATGTGAATATAAAACACAAGTGACAAAAAATGAAAAGAAAAATACAAATGCCCCCAAAAAAGAGAAAGAAAAAAAGAAAAGAAAAATTAAAAAAGATACTCATTGACCCCTTAAAACCATGGCACTTCTGTCACTAAAATATTTCACTGTGGGTTCTGTCCTGCATTTTAATTTCTCTGTTTTTTTTTTTTTTTTTTTTTGTGTGTGTGTGTGTGTGTGTGTGTGTGTGTGTGTTTCCTTTGAAGTAATCGTAGTAGTAGTTTTTGTTGTTGTAGTGATAGTATTTGTTGTTATTTTTTATGTAGTAGTAAAAGTAGCAGTAGTTGTTATAGTAGCAATAGAAGTAATAGCGTTTGTTTTTGTAGTTAAAGTTTTAGTTGTAGTAGTAGTAAGTTTTAGTTGTAGAAGAAATAGTAGTTGTAGTAATAATAGTAGTTTTAGTAGTTCTTATTGGTCTGTTTTATTCTATTTTTTCCCATGTGTTCCTTCCTTTACCGTAAAAAAAGTAGTCCTTCCCTTCATCCACCCCATCACCAACCATCATCCACCTCCTCCCCAGGTTTGAGGAGGCCACCGACGTGTACGACAGCATCATCCGCCAGGACGAGACAAACTCCACGGCCCGCAAGCGCAAGGTGGCAGTGCTGCGGGGCCAGGGACGCATCATCGACGCCATCAAGGAGCTCACAGAGTACCTCAAGCTGTATGTATCAGAGTGGCAGGGGGTAGAAGGGGTTGGGAGAGGGGATGTTAGTTTTTTTTTTCTGTGTGTGTGTGTGTGGGAGGTGATGGAGTGAAGGGATGTGTTTTTCCTTTCTTTTCCATTTTTTTCATCAGCGGAAACGCTTCAAGGGTATGCTAAATAGAAGAACAAAATCTGATCAAGTGCTTACAGCTCAAAATGAACCTCTCTTTTGTCTATTATGGGAGTGGTGAGTAGGGGATTTTTTTTTTTTTTTTTTTTTTTTATTTTTTTTTTTTCTGCACTCTTTTTGTTACCCTAGAGCCATCTCCTTTCCTGTATAAAAATAAAAAAAAGGATAGGCCAAAAGAGAGGTCAGTTTCAGGGATGTGGATTTTGGGGGAGGTGTTAAGGGTGTGTTGGGATGAGGATGTGGATTCTAATAAATATAAATCAATAACACTACTAATCAACCCCTCGGTGCTCCAGGTTCATGTCAGACAGCGAGGCGTGGCAGGAGCTGTGTGACCTGTACCTGAAGGAGGGGGACTATGCCAAGGCGGCCTTCTGCATGGAGGAGCTCATCTTGTCCAATCCACACAACCACCTCTTCTACACGCGCTACGCTGAGATCAAGTACACACAGGTAGGACAAGGGACGGCTGTTTACCTTACTCGCCTTGGTTATAATGTGCGAAACACTTTATTTATGATCTTTTTATTTTTATTTTTGTTTTTTGTTTTTCATTTATTCTTTTTGTTGTTGTTGTTTCCATTACAGTAAAAAAAATTCTCCTTCAGTATACATCAGGTTCCTCATAACTGTTATTTATTTTTATTTTTATTTTTTCATGTATTTTGTTTTGTTTATTGTAGTTTCCATTACTGTAAAAAAAAAACTTCCCCTTCAATATACATCAGGTTCCCCATAACTGTTATTTATTTATTTTATTTTCTATTTTTTTCAATATTCAGCAGACACTTTCCTCACCTTTTTTTAATGACCAATAGATATTTTCCTCACATTTACGCTTTTGTTTTCTCCCTTCTCCAATAGACATCTGGTTCTCTTTGACATGTATTTACTTATTTATTTTCCATTTCTTTCAATCTTCAACACTTTCCTCACCTTTTTTTTTTAATGGCCAATAGATATTTTCCTCACCCTTACACTTTTTGTTCTTTTTTCCTTCTTCAGTAGACATCTGGTTCTTCCTTGGTCTTTTATTAATTTATATTTCTCCAATTTTTTAATCCTCAACCAACATCATGAAGGGCATCGAGTACAGAGTAGGTGGAGAGAGTGTTCTTGGTGCAGTAACAGTATTGAGCAGCTGTTGTAATGTGTTGACAGGCCAGCTGGATACACATCAAAATCTTTACCTCAGTTTAAGTACTTAGAAAACTTTTGGAGTAGGACTTGTACATTGTGAAGTGCCTGAGTAGAGGTAGAGAGAGAGTGGCTGGCAGTAACAGTATCCAGCAGCAGGGGTTGACAGGCCTGTTGGATACACACGCAATCTTTTACTCAGTTTAAGTACTTAGGAAACCTTTGAGTAGACTTGTACATTGCAGGGTTTATGTGGTGAGATGGCTGGTACAGGCACAGTATTGGAGAGCAGCTGCTGTAGTGGCTGATAGGCCCAAGTGGATACACATCAAAATTATTACCTAGAAAACTTTTAGAGTGGAAAGACTTGTACATTGTGAAGGGTTTGAATACGGAAGATAGAGTGGCTGGTGCAGTAACAGTATTGAGCAGCTGTTGTAGTGTGTTGACAGGCCTAATCTAATCTTCACTGCCCTATAACTAAACTCTTAAGCTCTGAGAAGACTTGCAGATCATGAAAAGCATTGAACACAGAGTATGTCTTGAGAGTGCTTGCATCAGTAACAGTATTCAGGAGTTACAGTAGTGTCTTGAAAGGCCTGATGGGATACACAAGCTAATTTCTGCCTCGCCTTAGCCAAACTTAAGTGCTGAGGAAAACTTTGAGAGTAGAGACAAATCATTAATAGACTTGGAGTACAGATTAAGTCCCTTGTGCAGCAACGGATTCATCAGCTGAAGTAGTAAGGTCCCTCCCTAATGCAGTAACTATTCATCAGCTGTAGTAGTGTTGAATGCCTGGTGAAAGACATGCAAATACTTACCTCACCATAGTTAACCTTGTGAATGCTAAGAAGCCACATTATCATTACTAAAGATTAATATAACATCTAAAAAATCAGGCACTCGTCTCTGGTCCTCGGCATATGTGACCCGACCTGACTCGACCTTGTGTGTTTCAGGGCGGACTGGACAACATGGAGATCGCCCGCAGCTACTTCTCCCAGGCGGCCAAACTCAACCCTGGCAACGTGAGGGCGCTGTACGGCCTCTTCATGGTGAGTGGCCGGCCAGGGTGGGAGGGACTGTTTTGATGGGGTTATCCTGAGTCACTTGAGTAGAAGACAGTTGTGTAGTCTTGTAAATTTTTCTGTTTGTTTCTGTTTCACACACACTCAAACATTCTTTCACACACACACACATTCTGTCACACACACACACATTCTGTCACACACACACACACACACACATTCTCTCTATTTCACACACACACACACACACATTGTCTCTCTTTGTCTCCCATACACACACATTCTTCTCCCTTCCTGTCACATACATTCTTTTCAATCTCACGCACATTCTCACCCGCTCCCTCCCTCCCCAGAGCTGTACGCAGGTGTTGTCATCAACCAAGCTCAG
Source organism: Eriocheir sinensis (assembly GCF_024679095.1). Taxonomy (NCBI): domain Eukaryota; kingdom Metazoa; phylum Arthropoda; class Malacostraca; order Decapoda; family Varunidae; genus Eriocheir; species Eriocheir sinensis. The sequence continues at coordinate 12,853 of NW_026110947.1, read as the reverse complement.
CGCACAGAAGAAGAAGGAGACCCAGCAGCTTGCCACCTGGGCCCTCAAGGAAGTGGCCGAGAGGTAAGGTGTCTTGGGGCTGTGTGGTGATTTGTTTGTCAGGATATATACATGTCTTTGCCTTTCTTCTCTACCAGTCTCATCTCACCACAGCTCATTTCTCTACTTACTGGTATCTTTTCTCTTCTCATTTCACCCAACCTAACCTCACTTACCCTACGAATTCACTTCTCTCCCACTTCTTTCTGCTCTACTTTCTCTTCCTCTCCTCCACCTTAGTTCAATTCTCTATCCTCTTCTCTCCTAATCTCTTTACTTTCCCTCTGCTCTGCTTTTCCTTCCTCTCGCCACATTGTCTTACCTTAAGTTCCCCAAACCTTCTAAGAAACTCTACCTTACCTTACTGTACCTCTCTTCTGATATAAGTCTTCTCACTTTTTTCATGCACTTTGCTCTCTTCCATCTGCCCCATCCCCCCTCACCTCTCTCCTCTCCCTCCCCAGGTACTCCAAGTGCAGGACCAACACCAACATGGACGGCACAAAGATCCTGGAGACGCTCGGTGCCCTCAGCATAACGGACAAGGCATGATAGGCGGACAAGGTATGATAGGCAGACACGGATTGATAGGCAGTTCCCTCGGCCACTCATGACTGTGCGTTTGTGTGTGTGTGTGTGTGTGTGTGTGTCAGTGTTCCTCTCATATGCTCGTTGGTGGTTGGTATCTATTCGTCACCTCCACAAACAAACTGCCGAGGTCATTTTTCTAGTTCAGGAAATTGAAAATAATACTGTCATTTTCCAGTCAATGTGATACAGGGAGAAAAGTTAAAGTGAATATTATGACGCTCGCACCCAAGAATATTACGTTAGTGGGCTAAGGTGGTGAGCTTAGGCCATGAACGCAAACTCCAGCTGTATGGGCACATGGCACACCTCCCGAACGTCAATCCAGCTCACAGGGCTGCTTATGTACGAGACAACCCTGAGTGAAGGAGACCAAGGGGACCACCGTTGTCAGATTATCGTTCTCAGAGCCTCGTATTTACCGGTTTCTGCCTCATAACTATTGCCAAGAAACAGAAGTAATTGACCATTTTAACGTTAACTATATACCAAGCCAGTTATTGGGGTGGAGGAGACAGTTTTGGGGTTGGAAATCAGCAAGCATAAAGGTGGAGTACAAGAATCTGGCAACATTGAAGGGGAAGCCCAGGTAACTCATGACTGGGGCAAGCCAATCAGTCCTGCCAGGATGGACTTAGGATGGACAGGGCAGCTGTGTGGGAGCTTGCTCATGGGGGTTGTTGGGAGTGGAGGTAACACATGAATGAAGCAATGCACCCCCAGGCCTATGCTCCCCACTAGTAGTGACTACACCCTGGAATGACAAAGATAACTCTACCATAAGGTTTGCCACAGGATGAAAAATTAAGTAAAAATCTGAAACTCACCAAAAAATGACTCGGTCAATATGAATACGAGGGTGACATTCCACCAACATTCTGGCTCTGGAGTGAAATATATTGCGTTGCCAAAATTTAGATAGCCCTATTTTATACTCGATTCAGTGTTTGATATTTCCTCTGAAGTAGTGAGAGAGAGAGAGAGAGATAGGTCTGGTCAAGATATATATATATATATATAATCTTGCCTCTGGTCATACTCCTAAAAGCATTCCTTTGTATAGAAGAGCCACAGGTCACGTCCTAGAGTTATTGTGTGACCCCCATGACCAGAGTTGCCAAGAAAGACGTGTAAGGTTTTGTAATGTGAGAGTATGTGTGTTTTAATTATAAGAGCCCACAACAACCAGAACAACATGCTAAATGGTACTGATAGCATTATAACAAGGGATTTCAGAAATTACAAAAAATCTATCATAAAAGCTCCCCCCCCCCTCCCCCTTACCTAACAAACAGAACTGCACTTAGACACAGGACAATTGCAAAGTGTTAGATAGTGCCGATAGCATTATAACAAGGGATTAATTAATGGGGATATGTTCCTAGCCATTCGGAAATAACAAAAAATCTATCATAAAAGCCCCTCCCCACCCCTCCCCCCCTAACAAACAGAACTGCATTTAGGCACAGGAAAATTGCAGTGTTAGATAGTGTACTGATAGCATTAGAACAAGGGATTAAGGGGGTCATGTTCCTAGCCACTCGGAAATAAAAAAAAATCTATCATAAAGCCCCCTACCTAACAAACAGAACTGCATTTAGACACAAGAAAATTCCAGTGTTATATAGTGTACTGATAGTATTATAACAGGGGATTAATTAATGGGGATATGTTCCTAGCCACTCAGAAACAATGAAAAATCCATCATAAAGCCCCTCCCCTCACCCTCAACGAATAGAACAGCCAGACACGGGAAGATCATATATCATAATGGCCCCTCAAAAAACAGAACATTTAGCCAGACAGGAGAATCATATGGCTTTATTACACTCCAAATAGAGACTGGGTGATGTGTGGGCATGAACACTCTCCCCTGCGCAGTGTTGTGGGCATGAGATTGTACCGCCACTCAAAGATGTTGTATAGTGGACTAGATCATATGTAGATTACTGGAAGGGGGCGGTCAAGATATAGATGGTTGGGTGTATGAGAGAGGGAAAAGTTGTTGACCTCATAAAAGTCTATCTAGTTTTATAAGAGTACTCTGTGAACTTGTGGAAAAGTCGATCTCTTGTGAAAGTTAACTCTCCTCCTCCCTAGTCTTTGGTACAATGAATTTATTCCCAATGAAAGTGGCATCCATGTAAGGCTTTCCCTCCCACCCTTGCCTTGCCTCAACTTTCCTTTCCTCATCTCAATTCTAGGCTGCACTTTCCTCTCTTTCATCAAATATGCTTTCCATGCCACTCTTCTCCCCACTTTTCTCTCCTCTTCTTTACTTCTCCCCCTCATCCCCATCCTCCTAACAGGGCCAAAAATTAATCATTCAAGAATTTCAACTTTTCCATAAGTCCTCAACCCTTGATTTCCCGGACTAATAGGAGGGAGCTCCCCATCCGAAAGCGGAACCACAGATCTTTGGCCTGGACTTGACCAACGCTGCAATTTTAACAATTCCTGGACCCCAGATATTGTCCGGTAAATCAAGATCGAATAATGTACTGTATGAGACTTCTTCATGTACAGCTGTGAAGCAAAGGTTCACAGACACACATGAAAGGGTTTTGTCTTGGCAGCCCTGAAGAGGTGCAAAGACTCGCCCAAGTTTCTGGAACAATGAGTTCTTTGAAGTGTTCGTCACCTCCTCTGTGTCACCTCTTCAGACATTGGCCACCCTTGAAGCCTTGCTGCCTCGCCACACCAGCGCTGAGACATGTCTGTAACACACCTAGGGAGGGAAAATGTACATACGCAATCATGTAATTATTTATTTTACTTCATATTTGTTATTTATGTATTCTGTTGTAATGGTACATTATTAAGATCCTTTAAAATATGCTGTAAAACACTGGAAACCATTTTGTATCACAGTATGAAGTCTTCTGAATAAAAGTTGAGTACTGACTTGTCTGTGTGGCTGTGTGGGTCTGCACTGCACCACAAACACCTCCACCAGAACAGAACACCTTCACTCTGTATTATTAAGTAAAAATACAACCTGTAAATGTTCCTGTACCTCGACAGTAATTCAGTTCTTAGAAACAATCTTTTCTTGTTGTTGAAGGCTGCCTGTGCCTCTCTTTGTGCTTATAAAGCTGCAGTCTGCTTGTAGTCAACAGGGTGAGTCTGTCCACACCTCCAGGCAGCCATCAGGGCCAGGGGTGAGGGTGCCAGGAGAAGCAGGAATAAGTGCTAATGAGGAACCATGACTGGCAAGTGCGGTAGAAGGAGAATGAAATCATAAAGTAAGCCTGAGCGGAGGGGGTCCGACATTAAGCCAAAATACTGTGACTAAATTACTCTGACACTCTTAACTCAATTCTCCTTAATGTGTGGAAGGCAAGTTTTAAGATGCAGACAATGGATGTACTCACCATAAAGATAATCATAACCTTATTTATAACAGAAAATTAAACTTCTTTACAAATAAAGATAATATCTACTCTTCCAAGGAAGGCTGCACTTATATTAATGCCCATTCAGTGTGCACAACTAAATTATTCTGGCACACAGGTGGACTGTTTAAAATTGTTCTCGAAATAAAATAAAACACTAAGATAAACTAATCCACCACCCTGCTGTGAGGGCACGCCACAAGTGTTGCCCGGTTGCCACGGAGCTGTACGCAGACAACACACTGCCTGCCAGCACACTGCCCACTCCTCACAGCAATAAAAAGCTCTCCCTTTGTTCACATCACTGAATTTAAATATCTCAGTTAGGAAAACAATATGAAAAATAACCTTAAACATTAAGTTGAACTTAAGATGCTTTCTGGCAACTAAACAACAACTAAAACCAGGCTTCCCAGCACTCCAAATGATGGAGTCTTGAAGTAAATGCCTTACTTAACACTTCAGTAAGAAACACGTGTTCCTTACAACAAAAATGAGGGTGTTGCTGTTGATCCCAACCCTTCCAGCCCCGCACAGGTGCTGCAGGGAGCTGAGCATGTTCAAACACCACTAGTAAAGGCTGCAGCGGCTGCCACACTAACCTGCCCAAAGTAAGGAAACCTTCAACAAACAGCAGCAGTGTCACCACACCAAAAATAGGAACTAATTATTACCATACACACACACACACACACACACACACACACACACACATAATTTGAGCACCTTTTTTAACCACACACACACACTTCCCCCCTCCATACCTCAGCAACAACAGCCGAAGAATCACCCTCCCCCATCACTGCACCGTCAAGGCACTACTTCACCGGAGGCACCAGCTGGAAGGAGTCGACACAGCCACAGAGCCACGCCCAGGGGAGTGACTTGATGTGGCTCATGTCATACTTGATCTGTGGTGCTGTGCTGGGGTGTTGGAGTATATAATGTAGTGGGAGCAGAGGGCGAGGGGCTGTCAGTGGGGGGTGTGGAAGGACTTTATGCCTCCTCCGCTATTGCCTCTGGGTTGGGTTCCTGGCCAGCACTGCACTCTCCACCAGCCTTCACCAGACCCTCCAGCTCCCTCTTGTCAGCTGGACCCTTGGAAGCTGCCCGAGAGGTATATGTGGCAGCCGCTGAACAGACCCGGCCGCTGTGAAGGGGAAGAAGAGGGGTCAGGCGTGGGTGTAGCAGTGTGGGGGTGTATTGGGTGGGTTGGTGTAATGAGGTATGTGGGCAGTCTCCTCCTCCTCCTCCATCCCTTTTCACTCACCAGCTTTCAGCTGGCTCTGCCCAGCACCGGGCTCCAGGCGGGCAGACACACAGCCCAGCGCCTGCACTCCCCAGGACTCACCGCGACTCCATCCTCAGGCACTCGCCCATCCCTGGAGGCAACGCAGAGGGTGTCAAGGATACAAACAAGGACTGACTGATTGATTATTGGGTAGTTCTATCATGCCACAACTGCAGGTCATAAACAAGGACCACACACACACACACACACACACACACACACATGCAAATAGGCTTTCCACATCTAATTGTTGAGATTAGAATCATCTGGACAAGGAGAATAACTAGAACTGAGAACATCCATGAATTTAGAGCAAGCAAAGTTAGACAGACATTGATAAGGAGACGAGACAACACAAGCTTATCTCAAACCCTGTGTACTCCAACGAGGTGAATACAACAGAAGGGAAAGCAAAGTTAGACAAATAGATAAGGAGACAAGACAACACAAGCTTATCTCAAATCCTGTGTACTCCAACAAGGTGAATACAACAGAAGGGAAAGCAAAGTTAGACAAATAGATAAGGAGACAAGACAACACAAGCTTATCTCAAACCCTGTGTACTCCAACAAGGTGAATACAACAGCAGATAAAAGACAGCAATAAGAAGAAAGGGACGCAGCATAGATAAAATAGAGAAAGTGAGGTACCAACAGATTCAGTGAAGAGTACAAAGGAGCTAGAAATAAATAAGTTAAACACAAAATATTGGTAGGTAAGTAAATAAATAAAACTAAATAGAACCAGACATGTGTGAGAGGATCCACTTGCCGGCCACCACTATCATGTACTTGGTGGCAGGTGGCTACCAGTCGCCTCCTGCACTCCGTCACCACATGCGTCACCTCGGGGCTGCAGAGACACACACGGGTCAAAAAACTTACATGAAAACAAACATACACATACATAAGAGAGCCTGGAACTATTTTTTTTTTCTTAAACCAGAGAAAGTAGTCAAGGGCATAACTACAAAAAAAGCTAAACAAAAACAACTAGTAGGTAAACAAACACACATACACACAAAATTATACCACCCGAAATTGACCTCTCGTTTGGCTAATCTTTACTTTTGTCTATTATGGGAGCGGCGAGCAGCGTTTTTTTTTTTCTTTTTTTTCCCCACTTTTTGTTGCCCTTGAGCCGTCTTCTGTTGATGTAAAAAAAAATTAATAATAAATAAATAATAAAAAAAAAAAAAAAACACCCCACACATGCCAAGACCCAAACATACAAATGCACACACAAACACAGACCCCCCTCACCCACCTGTACTCCGCCACCACCTTGACCCTCAGCATCCTCCCCAGTGTCTCCAGCTTCTTGATCTGCTGCCGAGTGAGCCCCGTGCCCAGGAGTGTCATCTTGTCCATCAGCGGCGGGGCCACGGCGGGGCGGGTCAGCGAGGGGTCCAGGGGCGTGTCCAGCGCTGCGTTGATCTCATCCGCCCCGAGGCACAGCTTGGCGAGGGACCTGTGGAGGGAGCGGCCATTATTTTATTTGTATACAGGTTTTGGCGGAAAGGGAAAAAAAGGAAGGGGAGACTTTTTTTCTTTCTTTGTGTCTTTATTTTTTCTATTTTTTTTAATATGAAAGAAAATATCTCAAAGGCAAAAAAAGGAGAATGGCAGTATTTTTTTCCTTCCTCTCTGTCTATCTGTCTTTCTTTCTTTCTTTTATTTCTTATTTTTTTTTTTTTTATTTATTTATTTTATTTACTTATTACCTGTGGAGGGAGTGGCCATTATTTTTATTTTATACAGGTTTTAGAGGAAAGGGAAAAAAAGAAGGGGACATTTTTTCTATCTTTTTCATTGTTTTTTTTATATGAAAGGAAGCAGCTCAAAGGCAAAAAGGAGAAGGGCACAGAGGAAAGGGAAAAAAAAAGGGGCCATTTTTTTTTCTTTCTTTCTGTCTGTCTTTATATATTTATTTACTTATTTTTTTAATATGAAAGGAAGCATCTCAAAGGCAAAAAGGAGCAGGGCACTATTTTTTTTCCTTCCTCTCTGTCTATCTCTCTTTCTTTGTTTCTTTTCTTTATTTATTTAGACTCTAGAGGAACGGACTGGGGGAGATCGCAAACACAAAAACAGGAAAAAAAAAAAGCCTCATCACTTAAAACACAAACACAAGGAAAAGCAAACACAATCACAAACAAACAAAAAAATGATACACTAACACAAACACACACACACACACACACACACACACGATAATATTGACGAGGCTTTCTTCATGTCCGTATATTTCCTTTCCGACACAGCTATTCACCATTATCACACACACACCAAACCTCACTACTATTACTATCATCATCATCATTATCATCACCTTGGCGAGACTTATTTATTTTCTCTCTTTCTTTATATATCTTTCTCTATTACTTTATTTATTTCCTTCTTTCTTTCAGTCTATCTATTTATCTACTTATTCAGAGGCAGGAAGGAACCATGGGGGAGTTTTGGTCATCATTCATCTATTATTATTTGGCTGTTGTTGTTTTGCTTTTATACACAAACACAAATAAAACATCCTCACTATTACTACTATCATCATCATCATCACCTTGGCGTGTGTCCTTGAAGGTTCCTGGAAGTGTCGCTTGCCCCCCACGCTCGCAGCAGCCTAATGAGTCCCAGCTGGCCCTGCGTCACAGCGTCATGCAGCGGCGTGGCATTGCTGCCGCCCACGGGGTCCACCACAGCACCGTGACGCAGCAGCAGCTCAGCGATGTCCTCGAACCCGTGGCTACACACCTCATGCTGTTTAGGGGAGGAAGGAAGAGGGGGTGTTGGTGTGTGGTGTGGTGTGTTGAGTGACTGAATAGATAGCTGACTGACTGACTGAGTGGCTGGTTGATTGGCTGACTGAGAGGGTGACTGCCTGACTGAATAGGTATTTGACTGGTTGACTGTTTCATTGGGTAACTACCGTACTGAGTTTTTGGTTGGCTGGCTTGCTGGCTCACTGACTGACTGACTAAATGCCTGATGGACTGACTGACTGAATGAATGAAAGACTGACTACATGCCTGATGGACTGACTGACTAACTGAAACACTGGCTGACTGACTGATTGACTGACTGACTAAATGCCTGATGGACTGAATGAATGAAAGACTGGCTGACTGACTGGCTAGCTGACTGGTTGACTTACTGGCTGACAAATTGAACAGATTATTATATGACTTACAAGCTGGCTAACTTAACTGACTGAATGACAGGCTGACTAACTGATTGGGTGACATGTTGACTGAATGGCTGAGACAAACAGACAGGCAGACAAAAAGCATTGACCCACCAGAGGCGTCCACCCAGCGTTGTCCTTAGTGTTGGGGTTCGCGCCTTCGGACAGCAGCTGCTTCACCCTCGCTCGGTCGCCCTGGAACAAATGGCCAGACTGTTAAACACTTCCTCGCCCAAGCCCACATATTTGACAAGGCTTTCATAGGAGTTGTGGGCCTTTCCAGGGGTAGTTTTATGACTCTGGTGTTAGTCTGACCCTTCTTCTGTACCCTGAACCTACAGAAACACTCATTAGAACCCGACTGATCTCCTTTTTTGGCCTTTGGAAATTGTTGATGTGAGAGGGAGGGTCGTCTAAGAATACCAACCAAAGACTCGTGCTCTCAGATGCTCTCGGCTCCCACAACACCTATTTATTCTCCTTTCCCTGTTTCATTTCCCTTTTTTTTCCCATTTTTGTTTTAATGTTCTTGTTTTTTGTTCCCATTTTTTTTTTTTTTGTAGTTTTTGCCTTTTTTTTTTTTTTTTCACTCTCCTCCTCCAATGTTTTTACCCTCCTTCTACTCTCCTTTCTTCTTCCTATCTTCATCTACACACAATTTTTCACCTTTTGCCTTTCTTCTCCTCCTCCTTCTTTTGCTTTCATCCTATCCAATTCCTTCACCTTCTCCTTCTCTTTTCCACCTCTTTATCCATACTCTACCTCCTCCTCCCCTTCTTCTTTACAGTCATATCCCATTCTGTCACCTACTTCCTTCCTTTCTTCTCCATCTCTGCTTCCTTCTTCATCCATACTCTATATCACCATTTTTTGCATTCCTTCTCTTTTTTTCATCCATACTCTATATTTCGCCTCCTTTTTGCTGCCCCTTTCCTCCTCCTCCTCCTCCTCACCTTGATGTACAGGCCACATGAAGCAGGCTCTCCCTTGCCATTCTTCTTGTCCAAGGTCGTAGCGCTGGCTCATGCCAAGAACACCAGATCAGCCACGGACACCCTAGGGATCTTCTTCACCTCTCCCGCTGCCATCGACTCCTTGGGCCTCTTCTCTGGCCTGGGGTGGTGGTGCACTGGCGGAGGCGGTGGTGGTGGTGGGACGGCCCTGAACGCTAGGCTTCTGTGTTTTGGGAGTCCTCGGCTTTCTTTTGCTGGATTTTGTGTTACTGCTGCTCCTCCTGTTCCTGGTGTTCCTTGGCTTGTCCTCGCTTGTCCCCTGCCTGGCCCTGGGGGTGTAGAGGTTAAGGTCATCTCCCTTTGCCCTTCTCTCCTTCATTCATATTCCACTTCCCATTTTTGCAGTCCTCACCCACCGATCTGTCAGATTATCGTACTCCAGAACACTGTATTTGCTTTGTGGGGTTTCTGATCCAAAACTACTGCAAAGAAAACACTATTAACTTATTTCATTTCAAACCACTCCATCTGAACTTTACGAGTTGTCATCGGCTTATTCTTTTTAACGCCACATTTATTTATTTATTTATTTATTTATTTATTTTTATTTATTTATTTATTTTTTTATTTATTTTTTTACATCGAGAGGACACGCCTGGTTAAGCAATAAAAAGAGCACAAAGTAAGAAAAGTCTGCCTTACTCGCCAGCCTCCTATAAAGATAAAAGTAAAGAGGAGCCAAAGAGGTTAATTTCAGGTGGAGAGGCCAGCCTTGATACACTCTTTTCTTCTTCTACATTATGACTATGACTGAGATTGACCTCTTCCCACTTATATACCATACATTCATATCCTAGTCTATCACCAACTTCCTCCTTCTTCTTCCTTCTCTGCTTCTTTCTTCATCCATATTCTATTCCACCTTTTTCACCTTCCTTCTCTTCCTAGCTTTCATCCATAGCAGGCCTACTCCCTTGAAGATTATTCAACTATGGTACTTATTTTCCTTTTTAGTGTGTGCTGGAGGGTCGGAAATCGCAAATATAAAAAGCCTGAGTATAATAATCTGAAAGCAACGCTTGTCCTCACCTTTCTTTTTATCATCCATACTCATTTCTCAACTCCCTTTGCTGCCCCTGTTGCTATTACAGGTAACTCTCGATTTAGGGCGTAGTTTGGTTTACGCTTTTGAAATAACACGGGTCCAAAATCCAAATAAATGTTTAACGACATACACGCTTTTTTCCACTTATATGAGATATTTTATGGAGTGGCCACCAGATGTCTCAGCACGTAACTGACCTCACACGCCACAACAGTGCTGGGCTCAGTTCTTCCGCTGAAGGCCACTTGAACAACAATACAGTACCCACGCTGCCACGCTTACTCAACAACAACAACATCCTCGCTGCTGAAGGCTACCACGAGGGAAGGCAGCCAGAGGAGGAACCACGAGAGGAGAGGAGTCAGAGGATACAGCAGGCAGTAAAGGTACAAACCTTATCTCTTGTTTGATTTACATCGCTTGATTTCTTGGATTTACGCTGACCTCTCTCCAAGGACACAATACCACAGCAATTGAGAGTTACCTGTATAACCTCTGATTCCACGCCAACCTGAAGTAAAATGTAGTCTTTGATCAGATGACTCTTCTTCACATACTTTTAAAGGCTTACACATGAAAGAACCTCCTCCATTTGGAATAGTCATCATATAAATTGACACCAAAAAATATACAAAAAAATATACAACATTAGTTAACCATATCCAACAAGGTTATCACTCACCCTGCTGCTGGTTGTTGCTGTTGTTGTTGTTGTTGGGTTTATCATTGTTGTTGTTTTTCCGTTCTGGGGTGCGCTGCCTGTCTCCCGGTCCCCCTGCCCCACTCTCTGTCCTGGGGGAGGGAAGACGATTAATACGACACACACACACACACACACACACACACACACACACACACACATTTCTACATTACTAACATGTTAACAAATCAAGCAAACACACACACACACACACACACTGGCAAACTGATATCGGGTGAACTGACTCATGGGAATGGCTAAGAAAGAGAGAGCTTGTAATATCTTTTGGAACTGATCTCAAGGAATGGCTGAGGAAGGAGAGCTTGTAATATTGCTGGAACTGATGTCTAGGGAATGGCTGAGGAAGGGAGAGCTTGTGATATTGCTGGAACTGATCTCAAGGGAATGGCTGAGGAAGGGAGAGCTTGTGATATTGCTGGAACTGATGTCTAGGGAATGGCTGAGGAAGGGAGAGCTTGTAATATTGTTGGAACAGATCTCAAGGGAATGGCTGAGGAAGGGAGAGCTTGTAATATTGTTGGAACAGATCTCAAGGGAATGGCTGAGGAAGGGAGAGCTTGTATTTGGTTGTTGAATAAGGATCTCTATGGGAATGGCTTGAAAGGGTAGCCAGGGGATATTGTTGGGAACAGATCTCAAGGAATGGCTGAGGAAGGGGAGAGCTTGTAATATTGTAGGAACTGATGTCAAGGGAATGGCTGAGGAAGGGAGAGCTTGTAATATTGTTGGAACTGATGTCAAGGGAATGGCTGAGGAAGGGAGAGCTTGTAATATTGTTGAACTGATGTCATGGGAATGGCTTGAGGAAGGAGAGCTTGTGGATATTGTTGGAATCTGATGTCAAGGGGAATGGTTGAGGAAGGGAGAGCTTGTAGTCATTGATGGAACTGATCTCAGGAATGGCTGAGGAAGGAGAGTTTCAGATATCGATGGAACTGATGTCAAGGGAATGGTTGAGGAAGGGAGAGAGCCAGATATTAAGGGAATTGGATCTCAAGGAATGGCTGAGTAAGGGGAGCTTGTGATATCGATGAACTGAGTCAAGGGAATGGCTGAGGAAGGAGAGCTTGTGGATATTGTTGAACTGATCTGGCGGAATGGCTGAGAAGGAGAGCTAGGATATCGCATGGAACTGATGTCAAGGGAACGCTGATGAAGGAGAGCTTAGATATTGTTGAACCGATGTCAAGGAATGGTTGAGGAAGGGAGAGCTTGTGATATTGCTGAACTGATTCAAGGAATGGCCAGAAGGGGAGAGTTTGTAATATTGTTGAACCGATGTCAAGGAATGGCTGAGAAGGAGAGTTTGTAATATTGTTGGAACAGATCTCAAGGAATGGCTGAGGAAGGAAAGAGCTTAATATTGTTGGAACTGATGCCATGGGAATGGTTGAGGAAGGGAGAGCTAGATATTTGTTGAACTGATGTCAAGAACATTGAGTGAAGGGAGAGTCAGGATATTGTTGAACTGATCTCATGGGAATGGTTGAGAAGGGAGAGTCAGATATTGCTGCTGAACTGATGTCAAGGGAATGGCTGGAGGAAGGGAGAGCTAGATATTGCTGAACTGATCTC
>NW_026110946.1:0-54913 GCF_024679095.1 Eriocheir sinensis | reverse complement strand
TTAAATTTTTATTTTATTTATATTTATTTTTCATATTTTCCTGTAAATCTGAATTTTTTTCCTTTTCACTTACAATTACGAATATGCTGGATTAGGTACGTCTGGATGTCTAGTAACAGCACACAAAAGGAAATCATTATTCTCTTCATAGTTTTAAAACCATAACGTAATTTCAAAAAATATCTAAAAATCGCCAGTAAAATGTCTGTTGTGCAATAACGTCTCAATGGATTACGATGAAATTTGTGTCACAGATGCATCACTTATTCCTACACACTGTATAAAAAAATCATTGTCCTACATAAAACAGTAAGGTTGGGAGGGACGAAAATGCGATAATCATGACTGAGCGATCAGTCACTAGTGCACCGTCTCTGTTTGTTAAAGGTCCAATACCACTTTTGATCGCCTTTCTGTTGTTTATGTAACTGAAGAAAGATTTCGGATTATTTTTACAGTTGGCTGCAATATTTTCTTCGTATCTACGCTTTGCCTGACCTACTAGTCTTTTTACTCGTCGCCTGGCATCATTATAAAGTCTAATGTTTTCGGGCGTGCTTTGTTCTTTCTTTAACCTGTAAAACAATTTTCTCTCATTGACTGATTGTTTAATTTCGCTATTAAACCACGGTGGGCTTTTATTAGTGTTAATTCGCTTCTCGCACAAGGGGACGAATGTGTTCTGCTGAGTGAGTAAGTGATTTTTAAGGCTTATCCAGGCTTCCTCTACGTTGCCGTCATCTGATAGTTGTATTTCTGTTAGTTTTTGTCGGATTTCTACGAAGTTAGCTCTTTTGAAATTGGGCACCTTTAATTTATTTTCAGTCACTGATGATTGAGCTTTAATGTCGACGCGCACTAATTTATGATCGCAAGAACCGAGGTGTTCTCCTACCGTGACACTACTGACTAGGTTATCTTGGGTTGTTATAACAAGGTCGAGTATATTATTTTGTCGAGTTGGCTCAGAAACCATTTGGCTTATGTTGTAACCCGCAATCCCGGGTCACACAGGGGCGACGACACACTGTTTGTATTAGTGACACTTGACTTAAAATTCTAGTACTTTAGGAGTATTTAAAGGAGTTCGTAAATGGGGTGATGAAACGGTGTCGCCTTTCTTATATGTATTTTATTCTACCTTAATACTACTTAATATTACAGAGGGTAAAAATATTGTTTAAACCAGCGACTGGCTTACTAGACTCAATGAGTCTTCAGGTTTTCTTTCACTATTGGTTACTGACGTTAACACTGGTATAATATTGAGTAAAAACTCACACAATAAAGTATCATAGAAATATAATCCTAAGTAAAACTAAGATAATATAACACAATATATATGTTAGATACGCTTTCCTCTATGGTACCACATTACTCCATACTCACAGTAGCAACGATGAATGTTCTACCCATGTTGTCTAGGGAAGGACAACTGAGTGTCCAGCAACGAACAGAGTGCTGGTTGATCTGAGGTCAAGCCTGGAGAAATGCTTCTTATATAGGCAGACATCGCGAGGGTAATACGTCAGGCGTGTGAGTCATACATCAAACTCACACCGAGCTCATACAATAATCTACCTAACCGACATGCTTAATTCACGCGGTGACGCAGCTTTGTTTTCATAACATTTTGTTCCGCGGCTGATCGTGTTTTGGCCGCGGTGATTGTGTTTTGGCTTAGAGAGATAAGCGGGTGCGTTAATGGGCAATTACAATTGTGTATAGGTTGGTAAATGAACAGTGGGGACAATCATGTGTTGGAGTCCGTGTTGTGTTTTAGCGGTCGATACCGCTGTTGTCATCGGAAAATATTGCCGGTGAAGATGATGATGACACGAGTGGTGTCGCGGCTCGCGGGGCACCACATACCCCCCCCGTTAAAATCACGCCACGTCCTCGTGGCACAAAGCGTTCCGCCCGGCGGACGACCATGGAGGGCCCAGACGGGGATGGCGGGATCGTGGGGGAGGAGTCCTGCGTGACGGGACCTGAAGAGACAGAAGAAGGCCACCCCACCGGCGACGAAGACGACGCCGAGGAGGAGCAGCCACCCCCACCAAGGGAGGAAGGGGTCGAAGGCGGGGACCGGAGAGACGGATTCCTGGAGCGCGTGAAGTGCTGGAGGAGGTCCAGCAGGGGGCCAGAGACGACCCGGGCGACGGCGGCAGGGAGGGAAGGGTCAAGGGAGTCTTGGCCTGGAGCGATGAGACCACGTCACGTCCGATGTGGAAGGGGGCGCGATGAACCGTCAGCGGGGCGTCACCGTCCATAGTAGCAGAGGCAGGGAGGCTGAAGGCGTCGGAGTGGGCACTACAGCCCATACCGAGGCTGAGGAGACCCGTCCCGTTGATGGTCTGCCTGTATTTGGAGACCGGGCTGTCCGGGCAGACCATGGTGACCACCTGGGGAGTATCGGTAGCGAAGACCCAGCCCGCAGGAGACGGGATGAAGACCGGGGGGAAGACTCTGAGGAGAGACTTAGAACACAGCGAGAGGGCGTCTGGGCGATCGAGAAAGAGAGCGATCTCGCAGCGCTGGACAGAAGTCGAGTAGACAGGGGCGACAGGGGGACATACATAGAGCAGGTGGTGTTTAGTACAGCGGTCCAAGGAGTCGAAGAGCATATAGTGAGTGCGGTCTTCAGAAACCGCAAGGTAAGTGGAAAGCGTGTCGGTGTGCAGAAAATATGGCGTGCCATCAAGATGAAAAGGCAACGCGTCCATTTTAAACACATCGAACACGTCAGAGGGATCCCCTTTCATGGGGATTTGTAAGTAGAAGTGAAGGGTTCCTGAGGAAAGCGTACCTTTAGAAATAACCCTAGAGACATCTCTATACAATGCTAAATATTCCTGTGCTGCAGGGAAAAGTAAGCCTGGGTAATGGAGTGACGCATTGCTGAGCACACGAAATAGTACATCATTTGGAAGGAGGAGAGGGGAAACCTGCGTTTGGGACAGCTGCTGAAGGCCAAGCTTGAGATTCAGAGTATCATGATTTAGGTCACTAAGTGCCAACTGAATGAGAAGGATAGTCTCCAAAATACGCATTTCCCCTTCAATTTGCAAGGTTTTTAGGGAGAACTGACGGATAATAGCTGAGGCCAAAGCCGAGGCGGACTCTAGACGGGAGATGGCAGAATGAATATGACGGAGGTCCCGAACTGTGGCGTTGAGGACTTCCTGATGGAGGTTAAGTTGACGTCTCTCTTCTGTGGACAGAGTGTAGAGCTGGGAGAGCTTCCCGTGTATCACATCTATTTGGGCCTGAGTGGCCGTACCGAAAAGGAGGTTTGCTACCGAGCCAAGGAAATCCACGGCCCCTCGCTTCTGGCGAGTCCGAAATGGGCTTCCATCTCTACCACTCATAGCCGACAGAAAGCTCTTAAGATCTTTGAATAACTTCTCAAACTCAATGTGAAAAGAGTCTAGAGTGCGCCTGAGCAGACCAACAGTAGGGAAAGATTGATTCATATGTTCAATCGACCATGAAACTTCCGCTGTTAGATTTGCCACGTTGATGAGAGGACGTTGGATGTCGTCCGTCTTGATGACGACGGGGACAACATAGTACCGTCCTGTCAACAGCATCTTAAAGAATGGGGAGAAGTCGATGCCGGTACGAATGTGTTGCTCTCGGGAGGGATCAAGGAAGACAAGGAGAGGGCAACACCCAGGATCTGTAATTATAGGGGGCATCAGTTCGTTGGTCGTTGGCGATACTCAAGAGGGCGGTCCATCACATTGGGGAGAGAAGGGGGTACCGTATTGGAGCGTAATGAGCGACTGACACAGGGCTCTGAAGGAGCTGAGGGAACCAATGAGGGGACCTCTGAAGCATCTGAGGAGACAGGAGCCGGTGAGGAGAGCTCGGAAGGAGCTGGAAAGGACAATGGCAGCGGCTCCTCGGGGGAATAAGTCATGGGGAGTGGGTCCACTTCTACTACGTGATCAGGGAGAGGGTATGCACGCCTGACATTAGGAGAGTCATGGAAGCCAAGAGAGTCCTCGTGAACGACCTGAACATTATTTGTGTGAACTGTCTTGATCTTACCACCTCTAACATGACGCAGTCGTAAGACTACAGGGCTTATTTTTCTAGCACCCTAAAAGGTCCATTGAACAAGGGCTGGAGCTTCTTTGGTTCGCCCTTTGTACATACATGCCTTAAGTAGACCCGATCTCCTACTACCACCTGTTTGGGTTTGGATTTCCTAAACATTCTTTCTGACTCCTGCCATCCTATATCTATATTGGTCTGACATAGTTTATAGGTCCGCTGCGCGACACTAGAAGTAAATGCTTTATAGCTGTCAACATCATAACAAGGTTGGAGTTTATTATCAAGCACTTCAAAAGGAACATTTGGGTCCCGAGAGAAAAGCAAGAAAAATGGTGAATCTTTCAGAACACGATGGTAGGCAGTGTTGTAGGCGTGTGTTGCAACCGGAAGCATTTGGTCCCAGATACCGCGATTGTCCTCGCACAAAGTTCTCAAGATATTTATTAAGGTGCCATTAGGCCTTTCTATCACCCCGTTTGCAGACGGGTGATAAGGAGTTGTCCTTAGATGATCAATCTGTAACAACTGAGTCAACTCTCGTAAGAGAGTGTTGACGAACTCCTTTCCTTGATCCGTGACTAGAATCGGCGGGATGCTGTGTACACAGACTACGTTCTTGTAGAACGCAGCTGCCACTTCCTTGGCTGCCTTCGTACGAAGGGGGGTTGCTACCAAGAAGCGTGACAGGACGTCTATCACTGTCAGTACATACCTATAGCCTTCGTCTGAAACAGACAAAGGTCCGACAATATCCATATGGACTCTGTCAAACGGTTGGCCAACCTCTGGATACCTCATAAGTGGAGCTGGCGGGATCCCTCTTCTTAAACCGACAACAGACAGGACAAGATCTGACATATTGCTCCACGTCCGCCTTCATTCCCGGCCAGTACGCAAACTTGCGACAGCGTGCCAACGTAACCTTAGTGCCTCCATGCCCTGCAGGTAGCATGGAATGCGCCAAAGCTTACGCGTTAGGAATGTAGCTTGGTGGAACGATAACCAGTCTTTTCTGCTTGTTGTATTCATCGCAAACATCGCGGTAGAGAATGCCGTTCTCTACACACACTTCACTAAGAGGCAGTTTTTTGAAGTGCCTCTTAGCTGCATTTAACGTTACATTGCTCCTCTCTGCAACCTTTCTCTCATCTCTCTCATGTACGTTACCACCGGTGGTTTGTTCAAAAGCATGCTTCAATTCTCTCAGTTCAGGATCGCGATCCTGGTGCTCCATGAGTCCAGCAAGACTCCAATGGAGAAACTTATCCTGTTTGTCATGTCCCTCCGGAGAGGCGACAGACGTGTCCTGTCCACCCGTAAGGGTGACAGACATAATTCGAGCATCCAATTCGCCTTCTATCACGTCACTCTCCTGATTCCTAATCCTTGACAAAAAATCTGCTACCATGTTGCTGGAGCCTGGGAGATAATCAATACTAAAGTCAAATTCTCCTAGAAGTGTCTGCCAGCGTGCAATCCTGCTGCTAGGTACTGTGCTTTTAACAGCCAAGTCAGTGGTCTATGGTCCGACAGGATGTGTATCCTATAACCCAAGATAAGGGGTCGGTTAGTACTGAGGCCATAGATGACTGCTAAAGCTTCTCGCTCTACCGCTGAGTAGTTACGTTCTGCTCCATTCAGGGTTCTACTAAAATATGCTATGGGACGTAAACTACCATTTTCATCCTTTTGTTGCAACACACCACCTATTGCCTTATCTGACGCATCTGTGGTGAGATTGAAGGGCTTCCGGAAATCCGGAAAAGCTAAAACAATGTCAGTCGTTAGACTGTTCTTTAGTGTGCTAAATGCATGCAATGCCTCTTCATTCCACTCCAGATGTGTCTTATCATTCTTGGTTACTTTCCTCCCTTTGAGTAAATTATTAAGTGGGGATGCTATCTTGGCAAAGTCTTTAATGAATTTCCTATAAAGTTAACCAATCCCAGGAAACCTTGAAGTTCTTTGACTGTTTTCGGAGGAGTGAGTTGTTGCACCGCCTGTACCTTTGAGGGCTGAGGCTTCAAGCCAGAAGCACTAACAATGTGACCCAGATAATCTACTTGCTCTTTGAAAAAGGAACACTTATCTAGTCTTAAGGACAGGTGAGCCTTCTGCAGTCTGTCCAAGACGGCATGGAGGTTCTTTAGGTGATGGTCCATGTCTTTCCCTTGTACTATCAAATCATCAAGGTATACATGTACAATTCTTCCTGTCAGACCTATGAGAACTTGATTCATGATCCGTTGATAGGCTGCAGGTGCTGTTTTTAATCCAAAGGGACTGTAGTGAATTCATAGAGGCCATAAGGTGTCGTGAAGGCTGTCAAGTGTTTAGATTCCTCTGCCAATGGGACTTGGTGGTAGCCCTGGCGCAAATCAAGGGGTGAATACTTTACTTTCCCCTAACTGTTGCAAAATGAGGTTAATGTTAGGGAGTGGATGTTTGTCATCAATCAATTCATCGTTCAGAGCGCGGAAGTCGAGACAAAGTCTGACTCCACCATCCTTTTTAGCAACAGGGACTAGAGGTGCGCTGTAGGGTGACGCACTAGGGCGTATAATACCCTGGGCCTCAAGGTCCTTGAGCTGAATCTCTATTTCTTTATGATATTTTATTGGTATTGGGTATGGCTTTTTATATATAGGCTTGTCATTTTTTAGCCTTAAAGTGTGAACATAATAGGGGGTAATAGTGAGTGGCTCGTTTTTTAGAGCAAACACATCAGGATACTTGCGGGTTAAGCCCTTCAGACAGCAATTTTCCCGTTGTGAGGGTAAAAATAGCTCGTCTATCAGCTTATCGAGTACCATCTGCTTACTTGACTGGGTGACAGGCGGCTTTGTAGCTGTTTTTTGTGACAGCCGCTACACATTCATTAGTCGATGATTGATAGTATTCTGAGTGACAAGAATAAATGTGTCCCATCACTTCACCTGTTGGCATCTCAATAGTTTCTTCAGTTGGGTTAGCATAGGGAATGATGAATTTACCTTTGGTTTGTTTGACGTTAGGAGTTAAGGTTACTAACCCGGGAAATAAAGGGATATCATTGGACCTTGGGAGAAATAAGGCTTGCTGGGCTCTGCCAATCTCTGCCTCCAGAGTGACATACCCTGCCGTGCCTGGGAGCAAGGACGCCACGTTAATAGCGTATGCTTTCACTGGTACTTCCTCCATCTCGTCTAAAGTAGGTTTATGATCTTCTGGGTACGGGCTCATATCGTCCGCAGCCAGGGAATGAACTTCCACTGGGTAGGCGCCCACCATTACACTAAACTGCCCAGGTGTGGCCAGCGGTGCAGCTACCACATTTTGTCTCCACATAAATTCTAGGCCCAACAAAACTGCTGTTGGTAACACTATACCTTGTGATATTACTACAAACTTTTCTATAATTTCTCCGTGCCCAAAGTCTACTACTACTTCGGCTAGTCCTTTATTAGGGATTGGAGTCCGATCTACCCCTTGTATGGAGAGAGGTTCTGTAACTATCATCTTCCCGCCTACCTTCCTAAATAAATCTTCTTCTATTAGGGACGCTCCTGCTCCTGTGTCTAGCATTGCGTAAACCATCTCCTTTGGTGCATTAGCGCCTACGCACAATCTCAACGTGAGGGCGTTGGTAGGGCCGTGGACTGCCGCAGCTACTCTGGGGTCGTTTTTTTTTTTTTGTTCTTCTCGTGGTCAGGGTTGACCCAGGAGCTACGGGGTGAGGGACCGGCCGTGTACTCCGGGCGCCAGGCAGCGCAAGGCGAGACAGGCTGACGCCTGTTTCGAGTGGGCTGGTACTGAGGGTACCGAGAGCCCGTTGGTGGGTGGTAGGCACCCTATACTGCCTTCCATATGTGCAATCGCGAGCCATGTGTCCTACATACCCACAAGCATAACATGTGGGTGGCGTGGGCGCGTTCCCATATGGGCGTGTAGGTGGCGCGGCGTGCCGTCCTCCCCTTTGGGTTATCGGGTAACGTGACTGGCCTGGAGGGCGTGGAGGACGGGCTTGTGAGACATGTTTGGGTCCGGATGCCTGGGTGGAACAGACGTTCAGCACTTTTATTTCTTTGGCGATATCGGCATCGGATAGCTTCGACTCTGGATAAGCTTTAATATACTCATACCCTTTCTTTAATACCTTCTGTGGGTCCCCCTTTTCTTCCTCCGTTAGGATGAGTAAGAGGGCCGGAGGGAAAGCCTCTCTGAGCCGTAAAGCGGTTATCTCAGTTAGCAAACTGGCATTGTCAGGCTTGAGAGCGATCAACTCGTCTCTCAATGTCTCCAGGCGGATGAGGAAGGTGCGGATGTTTTCTCCTGTCCGCCGTTTTGCCTCTCCCAATTCTTTCTGGAGGACCGAAAAGGTCCTTACTGTGGGAAACACACGTAGGAAGTCTTCCTTTACTTTTTCCCAATCCTGTCCACATCTAGTGATACAACCGAGGAGATGATCGCGCGCTGCTCCCAGGGCATATTGTTTGGCTAACTCAATCTTTCCGGTAGTGTCCCAATTTGC
Organism: Eriocheir sinensis; assembly: GCF_024679095.1. Taxonomy (NCBI): domain Eukaryota; kingdom Metazoa; phylum Arthropoda; class Malacostraca; order Decapoda; family Varunidae; genus Eriocheir; species Eriocheir sinensis. The sequence goes on along the minus strand of NW_026110946.1, from coordinate 46,338 downwards.
CTGTGTCCGGCTTTCAATATCCTCTATCCATTTCTTTGCTAGCTTATGGCATGGGAGGTTTGGTGCTTTGCTACTTTTTCTTCTCCACCACAAAATATAAGAGTCCCTGCACTCTACTAAAATCATTCAAGGTATGACGGCTAAGTAGCGTGACAAGATCATCATGGGCAAGGGTGATCGATTTTCCATCTCCTTTTTTGGGGGGAGGGTTCTTGCCTTCGTCTGGCATTTTTAACTCTAAAGTCTTATTCCCGTAATTCCAAGAATAACTGTCTTCTCCTCGCTTTCGGATGTGGACATACACCAGTACAATACCAATATAAACCAATATAAATCGCAAGTTTCACCACAAGTTTCACCACAAGTTTCACCACAAGTTTCACCACATGTTTCACCACAAGTTTCACCACCCCACACCTGACACCAATGTTGTAACCCGTAATCCGGGCCACACAGGGGCGACGACACACTGTTTGTATTAGTGACACTTGACTTAAAATTCTAGTACTTTAGGAGTATTTAAAGGAGTTCGTAAATGGGGTGATGAAACGGTGTCGCCTTTCTTATATGTATTTTATTCTACCTTAATACTACTTAATATTACAGAGGGTAAAAATATTGTTTAAACCAGCGACTGGCTTACTAGACTCAATGAGTCTTCAGGTTTTCTTTCACTATTGGTTACTGACGTTAACACTGGTATAATATTGAGTAAAAACTCACACAATAAAGTATCATAGAAATATAATCCTAAGTAAAACTAAGATAATAGAACACAATAGATATGTTAGATACGCTTTCCTCTATGGTACCACATTACTCCATACTCACAGTAGCAACGATGAATGTTCTACCCATGTTGTCTAGGGAAGGACAACTGAGTGTCCAGCAACGAACAGAGTGCTGGTTGATCTGAGGTCAAGCCTGGAGAAATGCTTCTTATATAGGCAGACATCGCGAGGGTAATACGTCAGGCGTGTGAGTCATACATCAAACTCACACCGAGCTCATACAATAATCTACCTAACCGACATGCTTAATTCACGCGGTGACGCAGCTTTGTTTTCATAACATTTTGTTCCGCGGCTGATCGTGTTTTGGCCGCGGTGATTGTGTTTTGGCTTAGAGAGATAAGCGGGTGCGTTAATGGGCAATTACAATTGTGTATAGGTTGGTAAATGAACAGTGGGGACAATCATGTGTTGGAGTCCGTGTTGTGTTTTAGCGGTCGATACCGCTGTTGTCATCGGAAAATATTGCCGGTGAAGATGATGATGACACGAGTGGTGTCGCGGCTCGCGGGGCACCACACTTAGATAATTTTCTTCTAGAAATTCGATCATTCTATGTGACTCGCCTTCTGTACCTGACAGTGTCGCCCAGTCGATATGGGGGAGGTTAAAGTCTCCTAATATCAGTGAGTCGCTGTTATTAAGTGACTGCCTTAAGACGCTGTACATTTCAAGGTCGTCATCGAGTGATTGCCCGGGAGGTTTGTAGGTGACAGATATATTTAAGTTGACTTTTGCAATGTTTGCTCGCACGCACAAATGTTCAACGTTACTGTTTCCCGGTGTTTTGTCAGTGGGTTGCAAATAGCTTTTGACATAAAGGGCGACGCCACCGCCTCTACGGTTTACACGATCTTTGTTGAAGAGTCTGTAGCCATCTATGTTGTATTCGGAACTTAAATCAATATTTGTGGTGTCGATAAATGTTTCGGTTATAGCAATTATGTCAAAATTTTCTGTTAAAGCAAGACATCTCAGTTCATCAGATTTGTTTCTTAGGCTACGCGCATTGAAACTAAGGATTTTTAAGTTATCTAGAGGCTTGGTAATAGAGGTGGTGGTACTTGCGGGATCACGGTTACGGGTTTGTTGTGATGCACGGCGTCTATTTACACGGGCGGGGTGGAGGGACGTGGCCGTGACTCGTTTTTTGTTCGGATGACACGCACTGCTTCGTTGAGGAGCCTTCCGAGTCTGGCTGCCCCGATGGGAGAAAGGTGCAATCCGTCCCTGTGAAAGAGCTCATTTTGTCCATAGAAATTGTCCCATGCGTTTAGGAACTCCACGTCAAGCTCCCTACAAAGAGTCTGTAAGCGGTTGTTTAGGCTGAAGGCCTTACTGAAAAAGTCGCTCTCCGCCCAAGTCCGTGGTAGAACTCCTGAAATCAAAATGTTAGGTGATTTAGTCTTATACTGCTGGATGAGCCTACGGTACTTCTCCAGGAGTTCCTCAGACCGGGTCGTGGTGACGTCGTTCGTACCTGTGTGAATAACAAACAGTGAATCATTAGTAGCCTGGGGGGAGATCTCCTCAAGAGCAGCAGTTATGTCGTCGATCCCAGCACCAGGATAGCAATAGTTCCGTCTTCGACGAGGAACTCTGCCGCAGAACTCAACGACCTGCTGGCGAATCATGGAGTCACCCACCAGGAAGGTGCTCTCCTGCTCGTCCTCCTCCTCCAGAATGGCAAACCTGTTGAAGCAATGAACAGGATAAATCGCTTGTCTGGCTGGCTTGGCTCCTCCATTCACGACGGTGAAGCCATCATGGTCGGTGCCACTAGCATCCTCCCGTTGCGTGGTGTTGTCCGCTGGTGTCGACGGTACCGCTGAGGGCAAGGGGGCGGCTGGAGAAGGGTTTGGCACCACAGCAACGTTAGCCTGGATGAATTCCTGCAAGGAGGCAACAGTGCGAGAAAGCTCTATTATTTTATTCTGACCTGCTTCCATCTTCTCTTCTTGCTCCTGCAGTCTTGTCTCGAGATGCTGCCTGGTGAGAGAAAGCTCTATTATTTTATTCTGGCCTTCTTCCATCTTATCTTCCTGCTCCTGCAGTCTTGTCTCGAGATGCTGCCTGGACAGACACAGTCGACAGACAGCAGAACGCCCTGTAAAAAAGTGAGCTGAGAAGCTACCGTTACAAGTACTGCACTTCTTAGGCGCCATCTTAGCTGAAATGAAAGAGATAAAAACACAGAGTGAAGGGGATTAGGAAAGGGGGTGAGGTGTGAGAGGTAGTTTAGTAATGGAGGAAAAGTGAGAGAGAGGAGGAGTAGGAAGGGATGTGAGGTGAGTAAAGAGGGGGAAAGAGAGGTGTGTGAGATCAAGGAGGGTTAGGAAATAGGTGAGGTGGGAGAGAGGAGGAGTAGGAAGGGATGTGAGGTGAGTAAAGAAGGGAAAGGGAGGCGGTGAGTGAGGTGTGTGAGATCAAGGAGGGTTAGGAAATAGGTGAGGTGGGAGAGAGGAGGAGTAGGAAGAGATGTGAGGTGAGTAAAGAGGGGGAAAGAGAGGCGGTGAGTGAGGTGTGTGAGATCAAGGAGGGTTAGGAAATAGGTGAGGTGTGAGTGAGGAGGTGTCGGAAGGGATGTGAGGTGAGTAGAGAGGGGAAAGGGAGGCGGTGAGTGAGGTGTGAGATCAAGGAGGGTTAGGAAATAGGTGAGATGAGTGAGAAGGAGTTTGGGAAAGGAGGTAAGTTGGAGAGAGGAGGAGTAGGAAGGGATGTGAGGTGAGTGAGGTGTGTGAGAACAAGAAAGGTTAAGAAAGAGGCGAGGTAAGGTGGGTGAAAGGATGGGTAAATAGGATGTGAGGTAAGGTGAGTGAGGGGGGAAGGGCTTAGAAATATGTGGAGGTGAGGGAGGAGTAGGAAGGGCTAATCCTCTAGGGGATGAGGAGGAGCAAAAGGGATGTGAGGTGAGCGAGGGTGTGGGGCTTAGGTGAGGTGAGGGATAGGGGTGTAGGAAGTGTTAATCCTCTAAAGGGATTTAAGAGGGTGTAATGAGGAGGAGCAGATTGAATCCTCAGGGAATTCAAAGGGTGGGTTGTCGACACACCCAAATCACGCGTGAGACACTCGGGAACACAAAGTCACACTCGGGACACACGAAACACTCAGAAACCCAAGCACAAGCACGACTAAACACCCTCAAGTCACTCGCAAAAACACCGGAAGTACAACAGCACACTCAAAACACTCTGAAACCCACGCAGAGCACTATAACATCCAAATCACACGTAAAAGCACTGGAAACACAACACACTCGAAACGCAGAACACTCGAAAACAGCCAAATCACACGCAAAAACACCGGAAACAAAACAGCACACTCAAAACGCTCTGAAACCCACGCAGTACACTTAGAAGCAGCCAAATCACACGCAAAAACACCGGAAACACAACACACTTGAATCACTCTGAAACCCACGCAGAACACCCGGAAACAGCCAGATCACACGCAAAAACACCGGAAACACAACACACTTGAATCACTCTGAAACCCACGCAGAACACACTGAAACAGCCAGATCACACGCAAAAACACCGGAAACACAACACACTTGAATCACTCTGAAACCCACGCAGAACACCCGGAAACAGCCAGATCACACGCAAAAACACCGGAAACACAACACACTTGAATCACTCTGAAACACACTTGAATCACTCTGAAACCCACGCAGAACACCCGGAAACAGCCAGATCACACGCAAAAACACCGGAAACACAACACACTTGAATCACTCTGAAACCCACGCAGAACACCCGGAAACAGCCAGATCACACGCCAAAACACCGGAAACACAACACACTTGAATCACTCTGAAACCCACGCAGAACACCCGGAGACAGCCAGATCACACGCAAAAACACCGGAAACACAAATCACAGAGGCAACCACAGGCAGAAACCACAAGCGAACACACACCAAACACGTGTCGGGAAATCACAGGCAACACACAAGGTCCACAAGCGAGAACACACAAACGCCCAGAGAGAGAGAGAGAGAGAGAGAGAGAGAGAGAGAGAGAGAGAGAGAGAGAGAGAGAGAGAGAGAGAGAGAGAGAGAGAGAGAGAGAGAGAGAGAGAGAGAGAGAGAGAGAGAGAGAGAGAGAGATCTACAAAGAAAACCAGACCACACAGACCCCATGGTCCAGACTTGGTGGTCTGTCCTTAAACCTAAGTGATTCTACATTAATCAGATGGCTCCAAAACGTTCCATTTCTACTTTAGTTATTAATAAGTTCAAGGAAGTGTCGGTCGAGCTTGTTTTTAAAGGAGTCAATCGTGTTACACTGGACCACTGAAGGTGGGAGCATATTCCATTCTCGCACTACAACGTTGGTGAAGAAAAGTTTGGTGCAGTCTGAATTTACTTGTCTATATTTGAGTTTTATGCCATTGTTCCTCGTTCGCAGAGTGTCATCGATCATAAACAATTTTGTTCTCTCTACATTCGTGAAACCATTAAGTATTTTAAAACATTCGATCAGTTTTCCTCGGAGGCGACGTTTCTCAAAAGAGAACATGTTAAGAGTTGAAAGCCTTTCTTCGTAAAATTTGTTGCGCAAGGAAGGGATAATTTTTGTTGCTCGACGCTGAACACCTTCTAATTTAGCAATGTCCTTTGCATGGTGGGGAGACCAAAACTGTACCGCATATTCCAAGTGGGGTCTGACTAAACTATTGTAGAGCGGAGGTATTACATCTTTATTCTTGAATAAAAAGTTTCTTTTCATGAAGCCCAACATTCTGTTCGCTTTATTTGCTGTGTCAATACACTGATGTGAGAATTTGAGGTTTGACGCGATTTTGCCCCCCAGGTCCTTAACGCATTGAACGCTTGTGAGTTTAACGCCGCCCATCTCGTAATCGAACTTCTTATTTCTTGTTCCAGCTTGAAGGACTTGGCACTTGTCTACATTAACGGGCATCTCCCATCTATCCGACCAAGCTGAAATTTTGTGCAAATCCTCTTGGAGGCTTTGCCTGTCTTCGTCAGTGAGAACCGAGTTACCAATCTTTGTGTCGTCTACAAATTTACTAATGCGATTATTGAGTCCAACATCCACATCGTTGATGTAAATAATGAAGAGCACTGGGCCAAGATACCGAGCCCTGAGGGACGCCGCTAGTGACCGGCGCCCACTCTTGAGTTAAATAAATCGATCACCACTCTTTTTTGTCTGTTGCTCAATCAATTCGCGATCCATTGGTTTACTTGACCGTCAATACCTATTTGCTTTAATTTATAAAGTAATTTATGATGTGGGACTTTATCAAACGCTTTCTGGAAATCAAGATAGACTACGTCCAATGATTTGGTTACGTCATAAACTGAGAAGAGATCGTTATAAAAGGTCAATAGGTTTGATAGGCAGGATCTTTTGTTACGAAAGCCATGTTGTGAATCCCCAATTAATGAGTGCCTTTCAAGGTAACTCACAATTTTGTCTCTAATTATGCTCTCAAGTAGCTTACCTACAACTGAAGTTAGACTAATGGGTCTGTAATTACCTGGTATTTTTTGGTCTCCTTTCTTAAAAATCGGTGTCACTTTAGCCTTTTTCCAATCCGAAGGGACGATGCCTTGTCGCAAGGACATATTGAATACGGTTGTGAGGGAGGAGACTATTTCGCTCTTTGTTTCTTTAAGCAGTATAGGATATACTTTATCGGGTCCGGGACTTTTATTTGTTTTAAGTGATTAGAGAGCTTTAAGGACTTCATCGGTTGTTATTTCAAAATTAGGCAATGCATGCTCGAGATTTACATTAATACTGGTGTTGGTGGTAGTGGGAGGAAGATTGTTAGTATTAAACACCGAGGAAAAGTAACTGTTTAAGAGGTTTGCAATGTGTTGGCTGTCAGTCACTAGTGCACCGTCGCTGTTTGTTAAAGGTCCAATTCCACTTCTGATCGCCTTTCTGTTGTTTATGTAACTGAAGAAGGATTTTGGATTATTTTTACAGTTGGCTGCAATATTTTCTTCATATCTACGCTGTGCCTGACATACTAATATTTTTACTCGTTGCCTGGCATCATTATAAAGTCTAATGTTTTCGGGCGTGCTTTGTTCTTTCTTTAACCTGTAAGACAATTTTCTCTCCTTGACTGAGTGTTTAATTTCGCTATTAAACCAAGGTGGGCTTTTATTAGTGTTATTTCGCTTCTCGCACAAGGGGACGAATGTGTTCTTTTGAGTGAGTAAATGATTTTTAAAGCTTAGCCAGGCTTCCTCTACATTGCCGTCATCTGATAGTTGTATTTCTGTTAGTTTTTGTCGGATTTCTACGAAGTTAGCTATTTTGAAATTGGGCACCTTTGCTTTATTTTCCGTCACTGATGTTTGAGCTCTAATGTCGACGCGGACTAATTTATGATCGCAAGAACCGAGGTGTTCTCCTACCGTGACATTACTGACCAGGTCATCTTGGGTAGTTATAACAAAGTCGAGTATGTTTTTTTGTCGAGTTGGTTCAGAAACCATTTGGCTTACATAATTTTCTTCTAAAAATTCGATCATTCTATAGACCTCTTCTATTTACAAGAATCCGTTTTAGATCACTGATCTGGCCAGAGAACCCGTGTTCTATTTACCACCGAGATCTGGATTCTCGTGATCTGGTGGATCCGGATCCTGATCTGCCTGATCCAGACCCCGAGGTAGGTTGTAGCTAAGACCAAGACCAACGGGACTCTCCAACGGGTCACTAGTACAGCAAGAGCAAGAGCAAGAGCCCACAGTCCAGCCAAGGATTGCCGGTAGAACGTCCTCGTCACTGTCTTGGGTTCTTCTATCTTTCCTCCGGTCAAAGAAAGCTTGAAATAGTTGCGGTATGCACGGACCCTGCCCTACCATTGTATGTGTGTGTGTGCGTGTGCGCGCACGCTTTGTTTTGATCTGTCGCTCTTCCAGAGGCGTTCTATTTACCCAGAGCGAATCCAGATCAGATTCAGATCCGGGCCAATGATCCAGAGCTGATCAGTGTTCTAAATAGAAGAGGTCTTATGTGGCTCGCCTTCTGTACCTGACAGTGTCGCCCAGTCGATATGGGGGAGGTTAAAGTCTCCTAATATCAGTGAGTCGTTGTTATTGACTCCCTTAAAACACTGTACATTTCAAGATCGTCATCGAGTGATTGCCCGGGATGTCTGTAGGTGACAGATATATTTAAATTGACTTTTGCAATGTTTACTCGCACGCACAAATGTTCAACGTTACTGTCTCTTGGTGTTTTGTCAGTGGGTTGCAAATAGCTTTTGACAAAAAGGGCGACGTCACCGGCTCTACGGTATACACGATCTTTGTTGAAGAGTCTGTAGCCATCTATGTTGTATTCGGGACTTTAATCAATATATGTGGTGTCGATAAATGTTTCGGTTATAGCAATTATGTCAATATTTTCTGTTAGAGCAAGACATCTCAGCTAATCAAACTTGTTTTTTATGCTACGCGCATTGAAACTAAGGATTTTTAAGTTATCTAGAGGCTTGTTAATAGAGGTGGTGGTACTTGCGGAATCACGGTTACGAGTTTGTTGCGATGCATGGCGTCTATTTACACGGGCGGGGTGGAGGGGCGTGGCTGAGAGTCGTTTTTTGATCGGGTGTCACGTCCTGCGTGGGTTTGGAGCCTTCCGAAACTGGCTTCCCGATGGGAGACAGGTGTTTTCCGTCCCTGTGGAAGAGTTCACTTTGTCCGCTCTCCATCATATTCAATAAATCTTTAACAGCTGGAAAAGTTCCGTCGGATTGGAAACTAGCATATGTCACACCAATTTTCAAAAAGGGGGACAAGTCTCATCCAGGAAACTATCGACCAATTAGCCTGACATCGATTGCTTGTAAGTTAATTGAGACTATCATTCGCGACAATATGGCGAAATTCTTCGAAGAAAATAAAATAATAAATAATTCGCAACATGGCTTCCGTAGTAAACGTTCGTGTTTAACTAACTAACTTGATTTTTTCATTATATTTTGAGGTGTTCGATGAAAGCAGATCAGTAGATATCATATATCTGGATTTTCATAAGGCATTTGATAAGGTCCCCCACCAACGATTGCTCAGCAAACTATTGGCGCACGGTATCTCGGGTAACATTCACAATTGGCTTGTGGACTGGCTCTCTGAGCGGAAATAAAGAGTAGTTCTAAACGGTGTTACATCTAACTGGCTCGATGTCAGAAGCGGCGTACCTCAAGGATCAGTGTTTGGCCCCATGCTCTTCTTAATTTATGTTAATGATATCGATGATGGGTTCACTTGCAAAATATCAAAATTTGCTGATGACACAAAAATTGCTAGTAAAGTAACTGCGAAACTCGACGAAGAAGCTTTACAATCAGATCTAGATCGACTTGCACGTTGGGCCAATCAATGGCACATGAAATTTAACGTTGACAGATGTAAAGTGTTACACATCGGAAAAAATAACAATCGCGTTCGGTACGTAATGAATGGCAAACAACTCTCTGCAGTAAGTAAAGAAAAAGATCTTGGAATCACTATATCAAGCGATTTAAAGCCCGGCCACCATTGTTCAGAGGTAGTTAAAACTGCAAACAAATTGGTTGGCTTCATCGGACGAGTCTTTAATAATAAATCGGCAAAAGTAATATTAAAACTGTATAATTCGTTGGTTCGACCCCATCTAGAGTACTGTGTACAGTTTTGGTCTCCCTATTACAGAAAAGACATAGAAAAGTTGGAACGTGTTCAACGAAGAGTAACAAAGATGATTCCTAGATTGAGAAATTTATCATATGAACAGAGGTTTAAAGAAGTAAATTTATTCAGCCTATCAAAACGAAAAATGCGAGGCGATCTAATAGAAGTGTTTAAAGTGTTTAAAGGATTCAGTGCTATTAATGCGGAAGATTACAATTGATCGATCAAATAGAACAAGAAGAAATCACAATTTGAAGATAAGTGGTAAAAGATTCTCGTCGCACGAAGCTAAACACTTCTTCAATCGAGCAGTTAATGTTTGGATTTCTCTACCCTGTGATGTCGTTGATAGTACAACAGTTACGGCCTTCAAGAATAGATTAGACAAGTATTTTGAATCCAACCGGCAACTAAGATATTACTCATTGTCGTAATAACGCTAAGCTCTTTCGAATACTGGTGTCCTTGTCCGCTGTTATCGCCCGGTTAGTGGTAGCAGTAATGGTAGTTCTATCCTCTTTCCTACATAATTTATATGCAGTTTTTCCATGCTGCATGGTTCTTTTTCCTTTCCTGCCAGCTTTGGCTGGAGGGATGGGGGGTGGGGAGGAGCCTTCGCCTTTGCTGTCCTTCATCTTCCACCTTTGATTAGTTAGTGTAGCTTGTCACAAACAGCCTCGTAAGGACCAGCAGGTCTGCTGTTGTTTGTTCTCCCTTTGTGTATCTTTGTGTTCCTCCTCCTCCTCCTCCTCCTCCTCCTCCTCCTCCTCCTCCTCCTCCTCCACCCTCTCCTTCTCCTCCTCCTCCTCCTCCACCACCACTTCCTCCTACACCACCTTTTACTTCTCCGCTTCCTTCTTCTCTTTCTTCTACCACACCTCTTCCTTCTCCTCTTGTTCTTCCACCGTCACTTCCTCCTCCTCTTTCTCCTCCTCCTCCTCCTCCTACTCATCATCATCATCTTCATCATCCTCCTCCTCCTCTAATATGATACTTTTCTCTCTCTTTTTCAGCTTCAAGTATTTTTGGGGTAATTCATTTTCTTCTATTAATTATCGTGGCTTGATTTATAAAAACAAAACAAAAATTCAAGTTCATCTTTTCAATCCTCTCATGTTTCTGGGGGCGGGTGTTTTTTTAATTGTCATATTTAGTCAGGCTCCTGCATTTCACTTTGTGGTTTTATCTTTCTTTTTTTAGTGTGTGTGTGTGTGTGTGTGTGTGTGTGTGTGTGTGTGTGTGTGTGTGTGTGTGTTTACAACAAAGGAGGCAGCTCAAGGGCACAAAAAAAGGAAACAATAATAAAAAAAAGCCCGCTACTCGCTGCTCCTAAAAAAGAATCCAAAGAGGTGGCCGAAAGAGAGGTCAATTTCGGGAGGAGAGGTGTCCTGATACCCTTCTCTTGAAAAAGTTCAAGTCGTAGGCAGGAGGAAATACAGATGAAGGAAGATTGTTCCAGAGTGTACCAGCGTGAGGGATGAAATAGTGGAGATGCTGGTTAACTTTTGCATAAGGGGTTTGGACAGTATAGGGATGAGCATGAGTAGAAAGTCGTGTGCAGCGGGGCCGCGGGAGGGGGGGAGGCATGCAGTTAGCAAGTTCAGAAGAGCAGTCAGCGTGGAAATATCGACAGAAGATAGAAAGAGAGGCAACATCGCGACGGAATTTAAGAGGTAGAAGACTATCAGTAGGAGGAGAGCTGATGAGACGAAGAGCCTTAGACTCCACTCTGTCCAGAAGAGCTGTGTGAGTGGAGCCCCCCCCCCACGTGAAATGCATACTCCATATACGAGGGCGGACAAGGCCCCTGTATATGGATTGCAACTGACGATACCGAACGCCCAACATCGAGGAAGCTGATTTAGCGAGAGAGGAGATGTGAAGTTTCCAGTTGAGATTTTGGGTAAAGGATAGACCGAGGATATTTAGTGTTGAAGGTGGTGATAACTGAGTGTTGTCGAGGAACAGGGGATAGGTGTTTGGAGGATTGTGTCGAGTTGATAGGTGGAGAAATTAAGTTTTTGAGGCATTGAAGGACACACGGTTCCTTCTGCCCCAATCGGAAATGATAGCAAGGTCTGAGGTTAAGCGTTCTGCAGCCTCCAGTCTGGAGTCGTGTACTTCCTGTTGAGAGGATCTTCTATTGAAAGAAGCTGAATAATGCAGAGTGGAGTAGTCGGCGTATGAGTGGACAGGACAGTTTGTTATGGAAAGAAGATCATTGATGAATAACAGGAAGAGAGTGGGTGATAGGACAGAGCCCTGTGGAACACCACTGTTGATAGATTTAGGGGAAGAACATTGACCGTCTACCACCGCAGAGATAGAACGGCCGGAAAGGAAACTGGAGATAAAGGAACAGAGAGAGGGATAGAATTCGAAAGAGGGCAATTTAGAAAGCAAAGACTTGTGCCAGACTCTATTGAAGGCTTTCGATATATCTAGCGCAACAGAGAAAGTTTCACCGAAACGGCTAAGAGAGGATGACCAAGAGTCAGTCAAGAGAGCAGGAAGAACGCCAGTAGAACGCTCCTTGCGGAATACATACTGGCGATCAGATAGAAGGTTAGAAGTGGAAAAGTGCTTTTGAATCTTCCGGTTAAGGATTGATTCAAAAGCTTTAGATAGACAGGAAAGTAAAGCTATAGGGCGGTAGTTTGAGGGATTGGAATGGTCACCCTTCTTAGGCACAGGCTGTACAAAGGCACACTTCCAGCAGGAAGGAAAGGTAGATGTTGATAGGCAGAGACGAAATACTTTGACCAGGCAGGTTGTCAGCACGGAAGCACAGTTTTTAAGGACAATAGGAGGAATTCCATCAGGTCCATAAGCCTTCTGAGAGTTGAGGCCAGAGAGGGCATAGAAAACATCACTTCGAAGAATCTTAATAACAGGCATAAAGGAGTCAGAGGGTGGATGAATAGGAGGAATATGCCCAGAATCGTCCAAGGTGGAGTTCTTACAGAAAGTTTGAGCGTAGAGTTCAGCCTTAGAGACAGATGAGGCGGCAGTGCTGCCGTCAGGGTTAAGGAGAGGAGGGAAAAGGGAAGAAGTGAAATTGGAGGAGATGTTTTTGGCTAGATGCCAGAGGTCACGGGAAGAATTAGAAGAAGCAAGGTGTTGACATTTTCTGTTGATAAAAGTAGTTTTGGTAAGTCGGAGAATAGATTTGGCACGATTCCGGGCTGAAATGTAAAGGTCATAGTTAGCGGGAGTTCGAAGGCTCTGGAACCTTATGTGAGCTGCCTCTCTATCTTTAATAGCACGAGAACAAGCATGATTAAACCAAGGCTTTTTAGCATGAGGAGTAGAGAAAGAACTTGGAATGTATGCCTCCATTCCAGAGACAATCACCTCAGAGATGCGCTGGGCACACACAGAGGGATCTCTCTCCTGGAAGCAGTAATCATTCCACGGGAAATCGGAAAAGTACATCCTCAGGTCGTCCCACCGAGCTGAAGCAAAATGCCAGAAGCATCGCCTCTTCGATGGGTCCAGAGAATGTACAGGAGCGATAGGACAGGAAACAGAAATAAAGTTATGATCGGAGGAGCCCAACGGAGAGAACAGTTTGACAGAGTAAGCAGAAGGATTAGAGGTAAGGAAGAGGTCTAGAATGTTGGGCCTGTTTCCAAGACGGTCGGGAATACGTGTAGGGTGCTGAACCAACTGCTCTAGGTCGTTGAGGAGAGCAACGTTGTAGGCTTGTTCACCAGGCTGGTCAGTGAAAGTGGTGAACATTGAAATCTCCCAAGATGGAGATTTCAGCGAAGGGAGAGTGAGTCAAGATGTGCTCCACTTTAGAATTCAAATAATCAAAGAATTTTACATAGTTAGTAGAGTTAGGTGAGAAATAAACAGCACAGATGTATTTAGTAATAGAATGACAATGAAGTCTTAGCCAGATGGTAGAAAATTCAGAAGAGTCAAGGTTGTGGGCACGAGAGCAAGTGATGTCATTGCGCACGTAGACGCAACATCCAACTTTGGATTGAAATTTAGGATAGAGATAGTAGGAGGGAACAGAGTAGAAGTTGCTGTCAGTAGCCTCAGAAACCTGTGTTTCGGTGAGGAAGAGAAGATGAGGTATAGAGGAGGAGAGATGGTGTTCCAGAGAATGAAAATTAGAACGAAGACCACGAATGTTGTAGAAATTGATAAGGAGGAGGTTCGAGGAGTTATCAGGACACCTCTCAAGTCGGCAGCCAGAAGGAGAGTCCTCCCTGGGGGAATTTATGGTCCCCCCCCCCCCCGGCGGGGACTCCGAGGCAGTGTTGTTTTTCACCATTTTGAATTTTGAATTTTGGGAAAAGGTGTGTGTGTTGTGTGAATGTAGTATGGTGTAGAAAGAGAGAGGAACTGTCTTTAGAGAGCATGCTGAACTGCTCTCTGGTGTTGATGAGACAAAAGGGAAACGGTTAGTGAGGACATGGGAAGGGTCTTTGAAGGGCTTCATTACCCTCCTCGCTTCCCATATATCCTAACCGGGAGTAGCTCACGCCCGTTCAATAGGTGTCTTCGTACCTCCTCCGGGTGTGTGTGTGTGTGTGTGTGTGTGTGTGTGTGTGTGTGTGTGTGTGTTTGTTTTTATGCATGTGTTCCTATTTTTTTCCATTCTGTGTTTGTGTAATTCATTGCATGTTTTTTTTTCATAAATGTAATTTTTTTCAGTTTTTCCAGTATTTTTTTCCATATTTTTTCGTCTGTTTTATCGTGTTTCGTGTTAATTCTTGTTTATGTACCTGTTTGCCTATTTTATTAGTGTTTTTTTCGTGTCTTTTCCTATTTTCCATGTTCGAATACCTGTTTGCCTTCTTACATTTATGAATATATATATTTTTTTACAACAAAGGAGACAGCTCAAGGGCACAAAAAAGGAAACAATAATAAAAAAGCCCGCTACTCGCTGTTCCTAAAAATAATTAAAAGAGGTGGCCGAAAGAGAGGTCAATTTCGGGAGGAGAGGTGTCCTGATACCCTCCTCTTGAAAGAGTTCAAGTCGTAGGCAGGAGGAAATACAGATGAAGGAAGATTGTTCCAGAGTTTACCAGCGTGAAGGATGAAAGAGTGAAGATGCTGGTTAACTCTTGCGTAAGGGATTTGGACAGTAAAGGGATGAGATTGAGTAGAAAGTCGTGTGTGGCGAGGCCATGGGAGGGGAGGAGGCATGCAGTTAGTAAGTTCAGAAGAGCAGTCAGCGTGAAAATATCGATCGAAGATAGAAAGAGAGGCAACATGGCGGCGAAATTTAAGAGGTAGAAGACTATTAGTAAGAGGAGGAAAGCTAATGAGACGAAGAGCCTTAGACTCCACTCTGTCCAAGAGAGCTGTGTGAGTGAAGCCCCCCACACGTGAGATGTATACTCCATACGAGGGCGGACAAGGCTCCTCTATATGGAAAACATCTGTGCGGGGAAGAAGAACTGGCGGATACGATACAGAACCCCCAACCTCGAGGAAGCTGATTTAGTAAGAGATGAGATGTGAAGTTTCCACCTGAGATTTTGGCTAAGGATAGACCGAGGATATTTAGTGTTGAAGAAGGTGACAGCTGGGTGTTGTCGAAGAATAGGGGATAGGTGTTTGGAAGATTGTGTCGAGTTGATAGGTGGAGAAAATGGGTTTTTGAGGCATTGGAGGACACAAGGTTCCTTTTACCCCAATCGGAAATGATAGCAAGGTCTAAGGTTAAGCGTTCTGCAGCCTCCAGTCTGGAGTCTTGTAATTCCTGTTGAGAGGGTCTTCTGTTGAAAGAAGTTGAATAATGCGTATGAGTGGATAGTACAGTTTGTTATGGAAAAAAGATCATTGATGAATGACAGGATGAGAGTGGTTGATAGGACAGAGCCCTGTGGAACACCACTGTTGATAAGTTTAGGGGAAGAACAGTGACCGTCTACCACAGCTGAGATAGAGCGGCAGGAAAGGAAACTGGAGATAAAGGAACAGAGAGAAGGATAGAATCCGAGAGCAAAGATTTGTGCCAAACTCTATCGAAAGCTTTCGATATGTCTAGAGCAACAGAGAAAGTTTCACCGAAACGGCTAAGAAAGAATGACCAAGAGTCAGTTAAGAGAGCAAGAAGATCCCCAGTAGAACAGAGACACGCCAGTCCTCGTCGACAGACCGACTTGGTCGGCTAGATTTCGATCGCCGATAGAGTCGGTGTGTCGGCTCCCTGCTACGGGCCAAAGGCCCGTGCTCCCTCGTGCAAGAGGGAGCAATCTCCCCCCCCCCCCCAGTAGAACGCCCCTTGCGGAACCCATACTGGCGGTCAGATAGGTTATTATTATTATTATTATTATTATTATTATTAGTAGTAGTAGTAGTAGTAGTAGTAGTAGTAGTAGTAGTAGTAGTAGTAGAAGTAGTAGTTGTAGTAGTAGTGTTATTATTATTATCATTATAATTAGTAGGGTAGTAGTTGTGTTCACAGGAATGATACCCGCCCAGGTCTCAGTGAATCTTTGAAAGGGCGCAATTTAGGTCCAAAGAGGGGGGTGGACGCCCCCCCCCCCCCCTCCTGGATCCGCTACTGCATATGAGAATCTAGGGACTAAATATTATAGCCTACCTTTTGAAATTTTGTAAGAAATGTTGTGCAGTGCAACTGTTGATACCACAAACATTATGGGTTGTTGTTTAGGGTAAGATAATCTTGTACTTATTTTTTGGAAACACTTTTCGGTCTCATCATGTATCATAACTACATTATGATTTGCATGCATGAGAACATAGTTTTTCGAAAATAACATTTGAGGAGAAAGTCCGCCGTGGATTAAAAATGCATCTATGGTCATGAATAATTTAATTTTTGTATATATTAGTAGCTTTGTTATCATATGAAAATTTCAAGCTAATCAGATAAAATGAAAAAATTAAGAATATTATTTTTCGTTATTTTTATGAACATTTTGAATTAATTTCTCTCAGCCATTTTTTTACTGATTTCCTTGTGACACGCACATCTGATAATTCATTGTTATTCTAACAGATGGTCAAGATGTTTTCTTGAAGACTAGTTTTGTTAATCTGTAAAAAAAAAAAAATTAAATTGTTTTTGGAGAATTTTGCCATATATCAAAACTATGCCGTTTAAAAAATAAATATCTTGTAGAATATTAGTACGATATATGATCTTGTATGTCCTAAAGTTTCATGAAAGTCGTGCAGAAAATAAAAGCAAATAAATATTTTTATGTTCATTTTGTACTAGTTTTGAGAAAAACGCGATTAAAGTTTTGCCAAAGTTCTTGGGCCCAGTGTAGGTACTATACTGTCAATGCTGCTTTGATATGAATTTTATGGGATCAGTAATCATATATCAGTGAGTGCATAAAAGGATCAGGCACCTTGTCCCCCTTATAAAGGTATTAATCGCTCAAAGGTGAGGGTGTCAGGGCGCGCCCCGCCCCTCATTGTTGCAAGGTTCGATCAGTACTCTCCAGATGCATAGCTATCGGTTGGAAGTCCTTTGTCTGCCTTCCTCTTCTTCTCTATTGTCGTCTTCGGTGTAATTCTTGTATTTTCTCTCATTTCTAATCTTTTTTCTATGTATTCATTTGTTCCAAACTTTTTTTGTGAGCACGTTGCACTTTTCATATCCAATTTTTTTATTTTACTTGCCAGCCTATAGCGCCGGTAGGCTCTCTTGAGGGGCCTAGATGGTATTCGGCCCCAACCCGTTATGGCGCAGGCAAGTGTTTTATAGTGGCGCCATCTTTTATTGGCTCATGCTGCCCCGGAGCTCGTTCTTGATTCACTTGGACGGTTTCCTCTAGAGTCCGGGTTGATGGGTGGTCGTCAGGACAGCATGTGGGTAGTTTCAAGCCACTCGGCGGTGACTGAAAAATCCCAGGTGGTAGCGGCGGATTCGAGCCCGCGTCATCCATCACGCAATGAATGCGGGGCACGCACGCTAACCACTCAGCCACCGCCTACCCAAATTATGTTCTAAAACTGTTACATGGGTTACAAACTTCAGCCTGAAGATTGTTGCATGTTTGATTTTTCAACATTTATTCCATACTTTGGCATGCCAGCTAATGCGCCGCAGTCAGCGTGCCACGCCCACACAGTGGCCATTTAAATCTCCTCGCTATTGACATTTAAATGTATGTTTGACCGAAAAAAGATCTACCAAACGAAAGCCAAAGGAGAGGATGTTGCCATAGACCATATAACTCAATTTCGTATTTTTTGAAAATTATTTTCGTATTTTCAGGGAGGACTCTTCCCTTCAACAATACGTCGAAAAATGCTGGTATTTTAGGGGAGTATGTTTGAGACCCAGACCTGATTAGTAAAAATATGCTTACGTGCCAAATGTGGATGATTACGGCACTTGTTGGAGTAACTTTAGGGTAAACCTCGATAAAACACACGGGCACAGGTAGCGAGGCTAGGCGTGTCATCATATTAATTTGCAACTCCTCACAATCATGTCGAGACGTCGACGTAACGTCTAACTATGAGGTAATAGTATTTATCACTGCCCCAAACGGAAGTTCTGTCTTTCTGCCTCACACACACACACACACACACACACACACACACACACACACACACACACACACACAAACACACGCAAACACACACACACACACACCTGCATAATTAATATAGAACAGTGGTTCTTAGTCATGTTATCACCGCGCCGCTCTGGTAGGCTATTTGGTTCACCCCTGCACGCCCCCCAGTACTTGGTTTATCCCTCAAGTAGCTACATGATCATTTCATCCACATATCCTGGCATTTTTTGCTCAACGCCCCCTCTCATTTTTTTTATCAGACTGATAATATTATAAAATATAACTGGAAAAGTAGCATTCTGCCACAGACTTTTTCTGCAAGAATTCTTTAGTGGCAAAATGGTTAAGAACCATTGCTTCTTGTTACATGCATATACCATGTAGTACTAATGGCAGTATTTTCCATGCAGAGGATAAGCATTTTCCTTAGAGTAAAACTTTTTCGAAAATATTTTCATATGAGCATCAACTCCA
The DNA here is from genome assembly GCF_024679095.1 of Eriocheir sinensis. Taxonomy (NCBI): domain Eukaryota; kingdom Metazoa; phylum Arthropoda; class Malacostraca; order Decapoda; family Varunidae; genus Eriocheir; species Eriocheir sinensis. The sequence continues at coordinate 27,875 of NW_026110946.1, read as the reverse complement.
TGTGTAGGGCTGAAATATTGTTACAGTGTGTGTGTGTGTGTGTGTGTGTGTGTGTGTGTGTGTGTGTGTGTGTGTGAAAGGCAGAAAGACAAAACAAAGAGACTAATACGACAAGGTTAAACGTCGACGTCTCGACATGATTGAGAGGAGGTGCAAATTAATATGATGACACGCTTGGCCTCGCTACCTGTGCCCGTATGTTTTAGCGAAGTTTGCCCTAAAGTTACTCCTACAAGTGGCGTAATCATCCGCATTTGGCACGTAGGTATTTTTTGCCAATCAGGTCCGGGTCTCAAACATCCTACCCCAAAATTTCAGCATTTATCGACGTTTTGTTTAAATGTTACTATCGAAAAATCCCCTGAAACCAATAGTGGTGTTCTCATGACACTGCAGCCATCAGAATAATACATACTTGAGAAATGTGATGCCTTTCTTTCTTTGAATTCTTGTCGCACTTATTATTACAGCTATCCAGGAAACACTATTACGTATATATTACGTAGTATAAAGGTAACGGTTTTGTAACTTTTACGTAGCCAAGATACAGTTATTACGAAAATGTGTGGACTCCCAGGTACGTCCTAAAAACGCATTTCACTACGTAACTCACGGCCTTTCTGCAGCCTTATGAAAACGTACCATTAACACGTTTTTATGACGCTTCTACTACCTTTTTACCACGTCCTCATCACCTTTTAACAACCCATTTACTACGTATCAATTACGTTTTTGCTACGTTATTGCTGCCCTTAGCGTGCATATAGCCACGACCTTCCTGCTACGTACCATTAGCTTTCTACAACGGTTCGTGCAACAGCTCCTTCCAGTACCTGTAGCCGGTGTGTCATAACTTATTTTCCTTTACTGCTTCAGTCACATAACCATATTATTTATCTATTTTTTATGCATATTATCACCAGTGAAAATCAATGGTAGTTCACTTGTAGATTAGCTGAGCCTTAAAATCTAAGTAAAGGGATTCAAACTGCAATCTTACCTACATTTTTTTTCTAATCACTAAGCTTCTTTGGAGTTCAGGTATCAAATAGGGATTCTACTTTCATCAAAATAACTTTCTTATTGTATGGACAGAATAAGTGGCTTAACTAGCAAACTATATTATCCTATCTGCTCTCTGAAAATAAATCCGCCTTGTCAATAATTTCCACTCTGACATGATCCAAGTAAATATGTTATATTGTAATTGCATATACTGATTTTCAAAAGAGAAAGGAGAAAAGCATGAATAGAATATCAGCTCACCACATCTCATTCTATCTTTGTTCATTTGCTGGTTAAGACCAACTTAGATTCTAAGGCTCAGGTAATCTTCTAGTAAGGAACTATTGATTTTCATTGTTGATTATATGGATAAAAAAAGAGGTAAAGAATATGGTTGAGACTGGAGCAGTAAAGGAAAATAAGAGTAACACACAGGTTACAGGTACTGGAAGGAGCTGCTGCACGAACCATTGTTCTAGCAACGGGCGGCCGTTCGACACAAGCTTGTGATTGATGATTGATTGATAGTTTATTGTCTCAAGTAAGCAACATTAGAGAAGGGAGGAACATGCCATCCCAACCCTAGTAATACATGGGGAGTTGCGTTCGTGTGTGCGTGTCGGCGTGTGTCAACGGGCGCGAGTCTCTAGGGCCGGCGGCGGCGGCGGCTACACATGCTCGTTTTGAATGAAGAATTATGGTACATACAATACTTATTTTGGCATTACCATGAGGTGATAACTGTGTCTCGTACATTATAACATTTGTTTATTTCTTTTACTTTGGCCAGACAATTCTTATGGCTAATAAAGAAAAAAAACATACGTCCTTGAGTGAATGACGGTAACTCTGCTGGGTCGCTGAGTCTGTCAGACGTCACTCACGCCAGCTTGCCTCAGGCCTCCAGTCCGTCCGTACACTACGCCCCACTGACTTTTTCCCCTTCCTTTTGAGCATTCTAATTGCCTCTGTTTTACCATCAAGGATAAAGAAATACTGGAAAAGAAGTAATAACAGTTCAAGTGACGGAGAGGGGCGAAGAAAAGAAAGAATAGACGAAGTACTGGCCATTCTTCTCCCCCCCCCCCCCCGCTTCCAAATGACTGTCTTTTTGTTGTCGAGGAAGTAGCCTAATAGTAAAAACATAAAACTAGGTGGCTACTCTACGGTTTCAGAGCTGGTTATCTTTCCGCTTTTTTTCTCTCCATAATGGAAAAAATAAATGAAGATATATGATTAGTTAACTAGACAAATTCATGATACGATTTTGATGTTTTTTTTTTTTCTTGAATGCCAAAACGAGGATATAGAAATGGAAATGCAAGTTGACTGATTGATTGTGTCTTATTCTCCGTCTTTCCTGCCCTGGTTATTTAGGTATTTATTTATTATCACGATGTAACGAATCGTTCTTCTAAGGGTATTTGCAATGTCTGTAGTGTAATATTTGTGTTTCTTATCTCCGCATAAAAGCTCTCGCAGTCCCCGCCGCGCCGCCCCAGCAATGGATTAAAATTGTTTCTGGTCAACCTATTTCCACCCCCTTGACGTATCAGAAACTTACTAATTAAAAAAAAGGTAATTCAAAGGCTCTCCACCATGGATGTGTCCGTGTGGGTCTTACTCATGTGGCAGAAATTCTCTCTCTCTCTCTCTCTCTCTCTCTCTCTCTCTCTCTCAGACACACTTGTACGTATCTCTTATCATCATCGCTGTCTATTTTGTGATGATTTTTCCTGAATAATAAAATCAACAGCGAGGTAGCTACATACATGATGCGTGTGTACGACATTTGTTTGCCGAGTGAAGATGTCTCCATTCTTCCTCCAAGCCTGTGAAGAGAGAGAGAGAGAGAGAGAGAGAGAGAGAGAGAGAGAGAGAGAGAGAGAGAGAGAGAGAGAGAGTTACCTCCGTTTTTTTTATACTCTTTCTTTTTACTTGCCAGTAGCTTCTTTTCACTCATTATTCACTATTGTTTTACACTATTGATTCGGTACCAGTACTTAGTGTTCATGAGCGTTATCATTGTTCAGATAAATGAGTACGATGCTAGGTGTTAGAAGCGCGAAAATTTGAAAACGTCGGAGCTTATTGGGTTAAATCGTAGACTTTGGGTGTGTCTCCCCGGAAGCAATCTTTAATGCTTTATTGCTTTATTATTGTGAAACGGTGCCGGAATAAATATTTAGAGGCTTCGAAAACGTTGTCGTGGAACATAACCCCCTATAATTAATGGGATGATAGGTTTGATACATGCGAATTCACATTATGCGAGCTTTTTGTAGAACGTAATCCTCGCATATAACGAATACCTGTAGCAGTCACCGCTCAAATTCCGTGTTCCTTCCCCTCAGTGACAAGAAAATGGGGTGCTGCAAAGAGAGACTAAGATTCTCAGTGTTTTCATGTAATGTTCATCGTCACTGTGTCTGCCAGTCTGTCTTGTCGCGTCTTCATCGTTAACTTTCCTTGTATTCGTTTACCTTTGACTGTCCGTCCACGTTCTCTTGTCGTCCACTCGTACACATTGTTATACACATACACCCACACTTAAATGTTTACCTACACAAACAACATTCACACACACGCATACACAAACAAACACCTATCCTATGTGTTGTCCTTGTCGTAATGACCTTTGTGATTTTTGTCCAATAAAGTAACCCTGGCGGATATGACTTTCTCTATCCGTGAACCGATTAGCACTTAGAACACTCGCTATCACCAACATACCTGGTGTATATAATCTTCAAATTTAATCTTTTAATACATTAGGAAGCAGAGTATACAATTTTTGTATAGAAAAAAATTACTGAGATTAAAAATTTATATAATCATATGCTAGAGCATGCTAGGACAATGAAGTGTAAAATTGACAGCAAAATTATAAAATCCAATAATTTTTTTTCTACTGAATCGCTAGATCCCAAAATATGAGTCATGAGGAAACAAAACTAGGTATCCCTTTTTCTCATAAAAGAAGAAATACATAAACACAATTATAGTTTGAATCATATATGAAAAAAGATATACTTTCCTCTGAAATCAAAATAATTTCATCAAACAAACTTATTCCAGTAGGTAATTGCCCTAATACATTAGGGACTAGATTAACAATGCCTAGGGACTATAGCGGATCTCCAAGATCCTATTAGAAATTTGTGTGTAATGCAGTGGTTCCCAAACTGGGGAGGCATGAGCTGGATACATATATATATATATATATATATATATATATATATATATATATATATATATATATATATATATATATATATATATATATATATATATATATATATATAAACAAAGGATAGTGGGGGCATGCGGATTTCCTAGAAATCAATAGAGGGCATCATGTAAAAAGTTTTGGAACCACTGGTATGACGGAAGACATAAAGACATGAACACTGAAACAGTGTATATTTTAAGGAAATTTCACTGGGCGACATGACTTAAATATCCCAAACCCAAAGCTAAAATCAATGTATATAAATGATAAGGAGTTTAATAAACTAAGTTATATAAATATTAATATCAATGATCGAGGAATTTAACTCGAACTTTGCACGCTGTAATGTAATATCTTGTGTAATGTAATGCATCATTTTCTTTCAAAGAAATACAATAAACCAAGAATACACATTAACAAAACCTATGTGGAGGTACCTCGTGGTCCTATCAGTACCAAATTAACACATGTATTTATAGTTTTATACTGGAAATAATATACTTTTCTGGTAAATTACTCCAAATCACAAAAATAGCAAAATATGCAATATAGAAAATAAAAAGATTATTTAATCCACATGTGTATCAAAAGAAAGAAAATATGCAAATTAAGTGCCACAAACGTTTTTTTTCAGAAACTCAAAAAAAAAAAAAAGTTTAAATAAGAAGCAGCATGATCAAGAAACAAATAAAGACATTAAACTGAACTCTCCTTGGCAAATAACTTCTTTATACAATGCCTATCTTGATATAATTCTTTGTCTGGAACTTTGTATCTGCGCTGTTTTTTCTGGAGAAACTTTGTTACAGCGGGTCTAGGTTCAAAATGTGCTGTCCCACTAATGTTAAGGGCAATATACATCCGACTATTGATGGCATCTCTTGAGTAGCAGGATTGTTTAGGGCCTTTGAGAATAGTATGGCATGAGACAGCTCGTTCAGGACCAATAATGTGAGGGGTTAGTGAGACATAGGCTTGAACTAGTTTGGAAAACACAGTTCCGGATTGGGAGATTTTTAACATGTGGCAGAGTTTCCCTGTTCCGTCTGTAATGTTACCAGGAACAGGAAGGTTTTCAGAGGAAAAATGTCCAAGAACTTCATCAGAGAAATCAGTAATGCAATCTATTCCAAAAAGACCTTCTACAACCTTTCTTGTTGAGTTAATCATTTGTGCAGCTGTTTTTCCTTCGAGGAATACTTTAATTTGTTTTACTATGTCCTCTTGTTCCAGGTCAAGTCTTTGAGACAAATATTCCTTTGCACCTAAGACAATTTCAGTTCTAACACATGATGTACTCCTCCTTGTTGAAACACAGTGATTGTGAGAGATTCTTCTTCCACTTTCACTTGTTGAAGCTTCATGCTTTTCCCTCAGCTTTTCTTTCATACCTCCTGGATATGGACCAGCTTCCATTAATGTCAGAGATGCAAGAGCAGCAGCTTTAGATACTTCAATATCACAGAGCGTGGCCATAGATTTCTGACTATCTTTTTGTAGCTTTTCAAACAGGCGAAGAAGATCAAGCATCAGTGCTGAATAAAACTCTTGGTCGCCACCTTCTTTCCAGAGTTTCAGGAAGCCATTTACTGTTGCTTTTTCATTTCGGGTGCTAATTTTTGATGTGGATACAGAATTTCAGTGTGCCCGTATGGATGGCAAATTCTTCCAAACTGATTCACACAGATTTAAAAGATGCTCGACAAATCTGACCTCAAAGTGCTCAGGAAACCTAAAAAAAGCAAAGCCTGATTCTGCAACAATTTTCTTAAGCTCATCTGTTCGAACTGCAGAAGCTCTGTAATAAGATGCTACAGCTTTGATATTTGTTCTCCAATGTTTGATCTCAGTCACTGATGCCTCTGAATCAGAAAATGCTAGACCTGATCGATGAGCCACACACCATACACAAAGAAGATCTCTACCTAGATATTCATTTAGCTTGGCCCATAACCCAGACTTCCTTCCGATATTTGCACTCTCGCCATCTGTAGTCAATCCGGTCAGCTTCTTCTTTGCCACCTCGCCAATACCCAGGTATTTGAAATTAGTCAGTACAGCATCCATTAATCCTTCAGCCCCACGTTTTTCGGAATGACTTTCACCAAGGAAAATGTTCTTCATGTTCTTTTCCCTCCCCACAAAACGAGCAGTAATAAATTTGTTATCAACTGAATATTTATCAACAGAACCATCAACTTGTAGTGAAAAGCAGTCAGAATCAATTATTTCTTGAACAGTAGCTTCCATAACTACTTCAGCAACAGTGTCAAGCATCTCTCGATACACATTAAATTTGGATCTCGATAATGAAATGCAGATGCCGGTGGCTGAAAATCACAAAAGGATGCATCTAGCCCATATTCACGGTATACAGAGATCTGGTTGCTAGAATGCATTTTTGCCAGTGATCGGCTAGGCCATGAATTCGCAGATAATGTCATTTGCTTGCTGTCATTATGCACATCAACTTCTAACTCGATTAACTGGGATACAGTTTCAGCTTCATGTGACTTCATGATATTTACCCATGTGTGTTCATCAGACTGACTTAACTAGAGTTTTGGGGTCTCCTCTGCACAAACTGCAGCTTTGTGGACATTACTCTTCAGATGATCAATAATTATCTTCAGTTCCCTTTTGCCATCTGATCTCAAACCATCAGCCATTGGCACTTGTCCATTGCGTGCATACTTCTTTGCTTCTGAAATATGATTGTAGCACACTGTGCATTTTAAACCTTGTCGCCTTCCTAATCGCGTTTTCTCTAGTACATTAGGATATGAGGAAAGTAGCCAAAAAAAAATCAACCTTGCATCCTTTATACCACTCAGTCTCTGTACACTCCTCCTTCTGTGTTAGAATGTCACATCTAGATGAAGTTTCTGTAACTCCTGTTATTTTCGTGTCTGGGCAAGCTGGCGTTATATCACGGCTACCCTCTTTACCACCACCTCTCTGGGTAAGATTGTCAGACCCAGTTAACGGGGTCACTAAATCTCTAGAAGGTGTCTCATCAGAACTGAGAGATATTGATCCAGCTGGTCTTTTTTTTGCTGTAGCTGGAACACTGAAATAATCTGTAATACGTTTAGCCATGCTTGAGACTTGAGTCTTGACTCTTGAGTTCTTTTAATTACTGAAAAGTGAAAAATATAAATGAATAATATTTTGTGATAATCTACTACCAAACTCGAAATATAATTTCACATAATAATAATAATAATAATAATAATAATAATAATAATAATAATAATAATAATAATATAACAACAATAATAATAATAATAATAATAATAATAATAATAATAATAATAATAATAATAATAATAACAACACCAACATCAGCCCTATCTTATACTTCTAAGTCACACTGAGGCAAATAAATTGATGAAATGGTCCTTTAAATATGTGCTTAATCAATAATCATATTAAATATTAACGGATCTAGACTTAGTGAGGCGCCTTTTTATTAAACTACACCAGCTGACCCGGGTCCATGATGGGGTATAAGGACCTACTAGGCTGTTTTCCTTATGTCTGGCTACTTAAACAATCTGGGAGGAAGGCCTAGATATAACACAGGACCCAGGGGCCCTTTTCTCTCATATACTGGCAAGAGCACGTTACAGCCGGCGGCGGGGGACACGCCCTCCCACTTTTCCCAACTCTCACCGTCATTCCTGTAAGAAAAAAATAAATAAATAAAAAAATCCTTTACGACACACCACGCCACAGCAGCACTCCCTCCTATGTGTAATACTCCCAAGCAGATTGTGAGGCTCTAAGCCAGGGGTTCTTAACCAGGGGTTCTTAACCAGGGGTATCCATACCCCTTACGGGCCTTACCCCTTACGGGTCTGGGAAGTGAATATTTGGGGTATGTTACTCGATCTCTGGCAGACAAGTTATAGGACTTCTGATGAAGATTATTTTGACAGGCAAGTTAAGAGGCTATGGGGTCATACTGGGCAATCCAGTGGGGTTCTGAAACGGTTCAAACCTTCAGAAGATTGAGAACCCCTTCTCTATGCTGTAGCTAAATTCGGCACTGATATTAAAAGTAAGAAAATGTTTTCCTACCTCTCGGAACAACCACAGTCAGGTGGACTTTAAAAACAAACAAGTAACATTTGTATCTGCTGTACATAGCTACATGATGGAAAACTTCCACCATTATATGCTTGGCTGTTTATTTCATCATATATGTATTATTATTATTTTGATAATTTATTATGTTTTAAGAAACTATCATACTCACTCTATGTAAAAACACTGAAATCAGTAAGGGAGAAAATTTCAATATTAACGATTTTTCAAATGAAAGAAAACGGAGATAGAAGGCCAATGCAAGAGCTGTCTTAAATTTACAAAAATTTCCTCATAAAGTTTGAGGATTTGATCTGGTCGCCCAGTACTTAAAAAATCGCTTTACTGGGCGACCATTTTTCATCACTGGGCGACCAAATGATCGTCCAGTTATAATGTTAAAAAATGCACTGCTCCGAAAGGGTAAACAAATAACCATTTTTATTAATTAATGTGAAATTACAGAGACAAGTGAGAACTAATCTTTTTTTTTTAAACTTATAACTATGAGACATTTTTTTTTTTTCCTATTAAGCTCAAAGAAAGGATCCAGGATAGCAATGCACTTGAACCAGGCCTTTAGAGAAAGTTATCAAAACTTAATGGCGGAACCAAATCATTTACTGAATGGAAAGGTACTGATGAATAGTAATCATGTATATTTGAAATGGTCACAACTAATTTTTTTATGTGCTTAACTTTTTTTTTTCACCTAATGATAATGCCCAAATGAATACACAATAAATAAATTGAAAACTAAAAACTAGCACCAAATTAAGCTAAAGACTACCCACATGCTGTCCTGAAGACCACAAATCAACCCGGACTCTAGAGGAATCCGTCCAAGTGAATCAAGAATGAGCTCCGGGGGGGCAGCATGAGCCAAGAGAAGATGGCGCCACTAAAAACCACTTGCCTGTGCCATGACGGGCTGGGCCCAACTACCATCCAGGCCCCTCAAGAAAGTCTACCGACGCTATATGTATATATACATATATATATATATATATATATATATATATATATATATATATATATATATATATATATATATATATATATATATAGCATAGATATATATATACAACATTCTATGCATGCTAGATTACTATAATGCCTTTGCAACTGTGGTAACCTGGATGTCACACTGGTCCTGTGTACCAGGGTAATGGGTTCCCTAACACCACAGGCTCAAGGCCCAATGTTACGGAGATGCGCACCGAGGCTACACGCTGCTACAGCGTATGCCCCACAACCGTACCTTTACCTTTTGCAACATGCTCTTAGCTGAATAAAAATATCACACTAACTGTACAAGTGCCAGATAATGGTAAGCATTGCATACTGCCTGACAGGGCAGAGAACAAAAGCTTCTAAGCATTACAACTGAAATAAACAATGGGAGACACTCAAAGCTTGTTCACTGAACATGACCCGATTTATAACAGGCAAAACCAACAATGGTGCGTTATATACAATGAAAACTGTATAAAAATGTTGCAAGGCACATCAGTATAAGAGCAAAGCATCATAAAACATGCTGAAATACATGATGGAGGACATCAAGAAGGTAACATATGAGTTGTTTTAAATGGAATGCAATAACTTGGTGGTCCTGGGAGACAGCCGAGCCTGGAGGTGAAAAAGGGATGTAGGACACGGTATGATCTCACAAGCTCTGACCTTGGTGTCGGGGTCATGAAGATATTAAGCTCAGTAGACACAACTATGCAGCGGAGGCACATATGATAAAAGCAAATGAGACAAAATAAGGCAACTCATAGTGTAAGAAAATATCAGGAAAGTTATGCTACAGTATGTGACACACCAAATTACAGGGCAGAGAGTGATATGTGTCATGATTTCATTATTCAGGGAGTGGCCTGTGGAAAATTACCGCGGGAGTCCCCGCCATTTTGATTGAGCGTAAGAGCGTAAGAGCGTAAGAGTACTGTTAGGCCTCTCATGATTACATTTCTTGGAGATCTAACTAACAGCGAGGCCGTAAGGAAGGAGGTGGAGAGAGACGACACCCTGCACGGCGTACGCAAACGTTTGCAGGAAAACAGTGTCATTCAGCTCAACGACAACCGCGTCAGTTTTATCAAGCAGCGTGGCTTGATTTACAGGCAGATTATCTCTCCCTCGGGTGAAAAGAAATTGCAGTTAGTTGTGCCTGCGAGATACAGAGAGGCTGTTCTCAAGTTAGGTCACAGTACTACTCTAGGCGGTCATATGGGAAGAACCAAGACACTCGCTCGCGTACAAGCACATTTTTATTGGCCGGGGATAGGCCAGGAGGTAGCTAGATACGTGAGGTCGTGCGATGTGTGTCAAAAGACTATAGATAGGGGTAGGGTAAAGCCTGCACCCTTACAGCCACTGCCCATCATCGATTCTCCCTTTGAAAGAGTAGCGGTAGATTTGGTGGGGCCAATGGAACCCCGAGCCAGCGATGGCTCCCGGTATATTCTTACGCTTGTAGATTTTGCCACGCGTTGGGCGGAAGCGGTGCCGCTGAAGAATATTGAAACGCAAACTGTGGCTGAAGCTCTCATGACTATATTTTGCCGAGTAGGTATACCCAGACAAATACTGAGTGATCGGGGTACTCAGTTCACCTCAGGGATGATGGAGGAAGTACTACGTCTGCTAGCGTGCAATGGGTTACATACCACACCCTACCATCCCATGGGGAATGGACTGTGTGAACGTTTTAACGGCACACTTAAGAAAATGCTTAAACGCATGGCTACCGAACAACCCAAGGAATGGCCTAGGTACCTGGCTGGCAGAGAAGCGCCACAGAGCTCCACCAGGTTCTCCCCGTTTGAGCTAATGTATGGTAGGTCGATTAGAGGTCCGCTTCAGTTATTGATTGAGCTGTGGGATGACAATGTATCGGACCCGGAGGTCAAGACCACATACCAGTACGTTTTGGATTTAGGTGACAGGCTGAGAGAAACCAGTAACATTGCTAAGGAGGAGTTACTCAAAGCAAAACAAGTACAGAAAAGTTACTACGACAGGAAGGCCAAGTTGCGAAAGCTCAGTGTAGGAGAACGGTGCCTAGTTTTGCTTCCCACAGCGAGCAACAAGCTGTTAGCTCAGTGGAAGGGACCTTACGAGGTTCAGGAGAAGGTTAATGACCTTAATTATATTCTCCTGGTTGATGGACACCCAAAACGGTTCCATATCAACATGTTGAAACAATACTACCGGCCAGAAGTAGCCGCAGGTTGTTTGCGAGAAAGTGAGTATGATGAGGAGAAGGTGAGGTGTCTAGAGTTAGTTAAAGCTCACTATTCTCAACCTCAGACCGTAGATGTGGGAGCGGCAGTAGTAATACAAGATGATGAGGACGGCGAAGCTCCTCTCAGTAACACTTCTAGACAGACAGAGTCAGTGCATGGCGTGACGTTGGGAGGAAAGTTAACCCCAGAGGAGAGGGAACTATTGGCATCGTTGCTAGAGCGTCTGGTGGCAGATTAAGATGATCAAAATGTAGGTGGCTCGGAGACTTTATATTCACTAGTGGCAGTGAGGTGTGGGTGCAGTAAGGTGGCGGGGTACTGGATGCGTGCCTAGTACCGCCGATATAACGAGGATCAAGCCTCTACCTGTAATCCCTGTAACTACACCTCACCCATCGTGAGTAGTGGGGGGGATTCTGGAGCTGCCCTGTGTAGGCCACCCAGCCTCTTGCAGTTTCCCTATGTTCTTATGTTCTTATGATCTTGGGACCTTAAGATTCAGATGAGTCGAGGAACCAAGTGATGAAAGTGTTCAGATTAGATGGGTTCAGGAGTCGCCACCCCATGGTGCGATCAGCCAAGATCACTACTCTCAGCCTCAGGCCGTAGATGTAGGAGAGTTTTGCGGTATGCTTAAAATTTAAGTCGCATGGTATGGTGCATGGTGTGATAATGTAAGGAAAATTAGGCAGTTAGCCAGGAATGTATACAATACGTTACACCATTTTTACACCTACCTACCGCTACTCCACATCTACGTATACATACATAACACCACTTACATATTGTGAATAAATGTGGCGAAGTTCGCCAAGCCCGCTCTAAAAGGTACTGGCGCCTCGCTATGGAGTTTTCCCTCTAGTTTGAGTATTAACGTAAATGTTGAGGTTTTTCACCAGGCGAACCGTCAATTACCTGAGCAGAGGTTAACTGACATACACCACAGTATGAGAGGGTGTGTGAAAAGTGTGAGAAAGTACTGTCAGGAACATGTTAATCTGTAGGTGCAGGTGTAGGGCATGTTACCAGTGTTGGCAGCGTATTCACAGTTTAAAAACTTTTCTCTGAAGACAAAAGTTTTCTTAAAGGGGGGGAAATGTCATGATTTCATCATTCAGGAGTGGCCTGTGGAAATTACCGCGGAGTCCCCCATTTTGATTGAGAGAGCGGGAAGAGTCACAGATCAGGCGGGAAACAGAAGCTTTTCAAATCATATTCGTTATTACTGCCAACGCTGAGCTATGTGTGGGATGCATGACCCACTGTGACCAAGTGCATGTGTTAGGTTATTAATAAATAACAATCCATAACCATTAGGGCGTTTTAGCTTAAGTGTTGCACAGAAAACGAGATGTCAGTATGGCGAGAGCTGGCATCTTAGGTGACCAGCGCGCGCGGAGCATTGTGGGACCGCCGCCATCTTCCAAGTCATCTTCCGCCCAGACTCGGCCGCGAGTAGACGTCCCTCCCGCCTCCCGCGCCACGCTGTCCATCGTGGGGTTTTCCTGCCTTTGAGTATCCACAATTCCAGAGTGATTGTGTACTCAGGCGAGGGGAGCCGTTGGGAGGTAAGGAGGGCACGGCGCGTTGCAGTGAGGAACGAGAAGAGGACAGAAGGACTCCAGGCCGAACGGACCACGAAGAAGATCAGGGTGTGGCTTCCCTCTTCTCCACCTACAGCTAAGTAACCATTCGCTAGGATGTTTTAGGATAGCTACTAGGTTGCTGTGTGCTTGGTGTTAATCAATTATTCTTAATTTCCAGCGAGTCTCTTTGTTGTTTTCAATAAACTTAAGAGCAGGTTTATCTGGCTTTTGCTTACCCTATGAGAGATGTGACTGGTCAGATATTTCTATAAATAAGGACTAGAGGGGCTGTGAGTCTGATAACTCAGTTTTCAGTTATTTTATTTTATATTTTTTTATTGCTGAGAATTTACGGGATTTTCGGAAGTCCAGACCTTTCAAGAACCCCACAATATGTATTCCATAGGCTACATCAGCAAACATGTAGCATTTATTGCAAGAAGCACACATTAACCCTAGAACGCTAACCATGGGTATGAGGTACCCGAAGCGAATGACGTCATTGCCATTGTGTATGGTTCCGGTGCTCTGAAGGTACCCACCTCCTCAGTAGCTTCATGTGCCCGCTTGACAGTGTAGGGAAAGGTCACGTTGTCTCGCTCTCTCTGCTCACCTTTGTTGTAGGCCTACATTCGGGTGCGGCATACCCATGGTTGGTGATACAGTGTGTTGTACATGTCCCTAGGATATTGTTTACGTACTTTTTTAGTGATCACCTGTGCAGTGGATCACAGGACCTGGGAGGCCATACAAGAAGTTTGGAAGCCATCGGATGATAATTTTTTTTATGAAATTTTTTTTTTTTTAAATTTTGAACATTTTTCCTATTTTTAGTAACATTTTTCAGTACCTGATTTTCATACCAAAACAATACGTTTTTCAGTTCTTCTTAATGTTAAGTCAAGATACAAAGTTTGAAGTCCCTTCATGTAACTTTATTCCATTAAAACTTTACATATAATTTTTTTTTTTTTTTTTCAAAATCGGGTATGATGTACCCATGGTTAGTAGTGGTGTGACTTTTTCTAAGGTTAGTGTTCTAGGGTTAAAGTTGGATGTAATAAAATCATTTGATATGAAACTCCTTGAACTGGCCAACCAACCAAACCACTCTCTGCTCCCCCCCCCCCCCCCCCCCCCCCTTTAAAAAAAGCATTATTTTTCACAAGGTTTATGAGGCATTAGTCAAGAATATCAACTGCCATTACATTTTGTCAAAAAAAATCATTCCTATGTGATTATGTTTATTATATAAAGCAGAAAAAAAACATTGCATGCTGTAATACAAACGAGATTACTCCTGGAAGCCACATTAATGATGCCAGACATGTGATGATACACACTTAGTGTGATGAAATTACATGCTGTATTTCACATCATGAAACCAAGCCAAGTGTCACTGCAGCACATAAAAAAAAAATTATTAGGTAAGGCAGACACCAAAAGCTTGTTACCTGAACAAGATTAAATATTACAGGCAAAATCCACAATAAAGCATTGCATACTGTTGGGTAGGACAGAGAACAAATGCTTCCAAGCATTACACCTGAAATAAACATTGGCAGATATTCAAAGCTTGTGAGCTGAAGAAGATCTGATTTATAACAGGCAAAACCAACAATGGTGCATTACATGCGATATCTGGCAGGGGATTCCTTGCATTACAACTGGAAAGTGGCAGACACCTAAAGCTTGTTAACTGAACAAGATCTGATTTATAACAGGCAAAACCAACAATGGTGTATTACATGTGATATCTGGCAGGGAAGATAAATGATTCCTTGCATTACAACTGAAAAGTGGCAGACACCCAAAGCTTCTTAATTGAACAAGATCTGATTTATAACAGGCAAGACCAACAATGGTGCATTACTTGCAACATTTGGCAAAGTATATGGAAAAAAATTCTTGGCGTAGCAAGAGTAATACTAAATAATGGCAAATCCCACAAAGTTTCTCTTCTTTTGACAAAGCCTGTGCTCTTTGCTGCAGGGCTGTCAGAGTCTATTTGCTCCAGCCAACATTTACTGAAATACCCCTGAGTCATGAGTGAAGTGTTGAAACTGAAGGCAAGTGAAATACTGTGCTTATAAATCTATTAGTATTTGGACTTTGATAGTATAAAGCCAGAGCAAACCTCCTCTCTTGTAACCCAATATCTCCTACTAGGCTTAGATCTTGGCATCTTGCAGCATGTTGAACCTGACCTTAGAAAAAATCCACCACTATTAGATCTAAAAAATTGCTGGCTCTGGGCAAAAACTGCCCAGGAGTTGTAACAGCCTGGGCTTTGAGCTGCCTTGCCTCCCGGCGCAAACGACAGACTGTTTTGTGCAGCAATTTTCACTTTTCATGTCTGAAAATACATGCAAAAATATTTAATCACAAATAATCACAATTCTAAATAATAAAATATGTGCATGTAATTGCATTATTTTCAGTGCTATAAGGACAGTGAATCTAAGCATTGACATTATGTCTGCACGCCAGCTTCGATGGAAGGCTTCACTTAGATTGCCTGACAAGAGTAATATTTTCAGGAGATGGGGGAGATGATACAACTGGAGACTCTTGACAAATATAATGTCAAGATCTACAACTACCCATTTTCCATATATATCTTTGATGTTCAGTCCATACTAAAACATTTGTCAATGTGTTGCCACACTAAAAATCTAAAAATTCCCTGTTTCTGCAATGTTAGTCATACCTAAGCCCTGCTAAACCATCCAAGTGAATCAAGAATGAGTTCCGGGAGGCGGCATGAGCCAATACTAAATGGCGCCACTATATAAAAAAAAATTGCCTGCACCATGACGGGCCTGGGCCGACCGCCAGGCCCCTGAAGAAAACCTACCGGCGGGTGGGGAAAAAAAAAAAGGATCATATCAGAAGAATGGACAAAGGTTTGTTAGTGGCACTTCAAGGTTATGCTACCTCTTCAAAGATTGGCCAGTCATGGTTTAAAGTGGAACAGGATAAACAAGAAACAGGCAGGTATCTGTGGACAATACTGTTACTATCAAAATGGCAAAATTTGAACCTATGCTATCAAAAACATAAGACCCATTTGCTGATCACTCGATTAATCATAACGATACTACAGCCATAGAAACGTAATAAAGAGTTTAAATATGTCATTCAAAATGTCAACCTTTTTACATACCTTTTTTTTTTTAAAGATATGTAGCCTACTGGTGTAACAGTTAAATATTGAACTCAATTTGTATGCAGAGATGTGAGGAATGTTATTAAGCTGTAATATATCCAACACATTAGTTGTGATTAAAGCAACATGGAATACAAAGAAACACAAAGAAAGAAGAAACAACAGCAGACCTGCTGGTCCTTACGAGGCTGTTTATGACAAGCTACACTAACTATCTAATCAAAGGTGGAAGATGAAGGACAGCAAAGGCGAAGGCTCCTCCACACCACCCCATCCCTCCAGCCTAAGCTGGCAGGAAAGAAAAAAGGACCATGCAGCATGGAAAAACTGCATGGAATTTATGTAGGAAAAAGGAAAGAACTACCATTACTGCTACCACTAACCGGGCGATAAAAGCGGACAAGGACACCAGTATTCGAAAGAACTTAACGTTATTACGACAATGAGTAATATCTTAGTTGCTGGTTGGATTCAAAATACTTGTCTAATCTATTCTTGAAGGCCGTAACTGTTGTACTATCAACGACATCACAGGGTAGAGAGTTCCAAACATTAACAACTCGATTGAAGAAGTGTTTAGCTTCGTGCGACGAGAATTTTTTACCGCTTATCTTCAAATTGTGATTTCTTCTTGTTCTATTTGATCGATCAATTGTAAAGTAATCTTCCGCATTAATAGCACTGAATCCTTGAAACATTTTAAACACTTCTATTAGATCGCCTCGCATTCTTCGTTTTGATAGACTGAATAAATTTACTTCTTTAAGCCTTTGTTCATATGATAAATTTCTCAACCTAGGAATCATCTTTGTTACTCTTCGTTGAACCCGTTCCAACTTTTCTATGTCATTTCTGTAATAGGGAGACCAAAACTGTACACAGTACTCTAGACGGGGTCGAACCAACGAATTATACAGTTTTAATATTACTTTTTCCGATTTATTATTAAAGACTCGTCCGATGAAGCCAACCAATTTGTTTGCAGTTTTAACTACCTCTGAACAATGCTGACCGGGCTATAAATCGCTTGATATAGTGATTCCAAGATCCTTTTCCTTATTCACTGCAGAAAGTTGTTGGCCATTTATTACGTACCGAACGCGATTGTTATTTTTTTCCGATGTGCAACACTTTACATTTGTCAACGTTAAATTTCATTTGCCATTGATTGGCCCAACGTGCAAGTCGATCTAGATCTGATTGTAAAGCTTCTTCGTCGAGTGTCGCAGTTACTTTACTAGCAATTTTTGTGTCATCAGCAAATTTTGATACTTTGCAAGTGAACCCATCATCGATATCATTAACATAAATTAAGAAGAGCATGGGGCCAAGCACTGATCCTTGAGGTACGCCGCTTCTGACATCGAGCCAGTTAGATGTAACACCGTTTAGAACTACTCTCTGTTTCCGCTCAGACAGTCAGTCCGCAAGCCAATTGTGAATGTTACCCAAGATACCGTGTGCCAATAGTTTGCAGAGCAATCGTTGGTGGGGGACCTTATCAAATGCCTTTTTAAAATCCAGATATATGATATCTACTGATCTGCTTTCATCAAACACCTCAAAAATATAATGAAAAAAATCAAGTAAGTTAGTCAAACACGAACGTTTACTACGGAAGCCATGTTGCAAATCATTTATTATATTATTTTCTGCGAAGAATTTCACCATATTGTCGCGAATGATAGTCTCCATTAACTTAGAAACAATCGATGTCAGGCTAATTGGTCGATAGTTTCCTGGATGAGACTTGTCCCCCTTTTTGAAAATTGGTGTGACATTTGCAAGTTTCTAATCCGACGGAACTTTTCCAGCTGTTAAAGATTTATTGAATATGATGGAGAGTGGTTTACAAATTTGATGTTTGATTTCTTTTAAGACCCTAGGGGTAATTTTGTCTGGACCAGGAGCTTTGCTTACTTTAATCTTTTCAATTGTGCGTAAAATGTCACTTTCTATGATGAGCACGCCACTTAACATCTTTTCGGTCCTTCTAACCTCCGGCGGTTGATGTGATAAACAATCTTCGTCGGTAAATACGGATGCGAAAAAGTTATTTAGGATTGTAGCCATTTCATTTTCATCGTTCGTGTGATTACCATTTTCATTAGCAAGCGGTCCGATACCACAAGTGAGTGACTTTTTATTATTTACATAGCTAAAAAATTCTTTAGGAGTAGATTTACTTGTTTCCGCTATATATTCTTCAAGATTTTTCTTGCTTCGTTCTATTAATTTCTTGATTTCGCAGCGAATTCTGTCCAACTCTAGTTTGTCAGCCTCACTCTGAGTTGATATGTATGAACTGTATTTCGCATTTTTCAAGAGATAGGCTATTTTGAATTTCGTTATTCCACCATTTGGGTTTCTTCTTAAAAGCTGAACGTCTGTTACGATAGGGTACGCATATGCTTATGGCATTGTTCAATATTGTGATGAAGGCACCCCAAGATTTATCAGTATCTGTTTCCGCCGAGATTTCAGTCCAGTCAAAAATATTTAGAATTGATCGGAGTCTTTCGAAATTCGCTCTCTGATAATCAGGCACCTTTTCTTTACTAGGAGTTACTTTACTTTCTTTCATATTGATGCTGAATGTGATTGTTCGGTGATCGCTAGAACTAAAAATTGGACCAACATTTACTTCGTTAACTAAATCAGCTGTCGTTGAAAAGATAAGGTCAAGCATATTATTTTCCCGAGTCGGTTCTTGAACGTGTTGATGCAAATCACTTTCTAGTAAATTTGTGTACAGGTCGAGCCCTGTATGACAGTTCAACGGTTCACCCCATCTTTTCACGGGCAAGTTAAAGTCCCCAACAATTACTGCCTCGCAACTGCTACTTGTTTCTAATAATAATTCACTTAATGCGTGGTCGATATTAAGAGTCTGCCTTGGCGGTCTGTAGATAAGTCCAATTACTATTTTACGAGATTTATTTTTAATTTCAATTAAGACCGTGTCTACATTGGTTATAATATTTGTTTTCACGGATACTGGATGGAGAGAGTTGTGGATATAAAATATATCGCCTCCACCCTGTCTGTTCTCTCTTTCATGACTAAAAATGGTATAACCCGGTAATCTATATTCCGCAGTGAAATCTTTATTTGAAGTGTCTATCCTAGATTCTGTGACTCCGATGATGTGATAATGATTTGTAGCTGCGAGGACTTCTAAGTCTTCAAATTTGTTACGTAGGCTACGAGCGTTTACATAACAAGCTTTAATGTGATTCGAATCGGGGGTTTTGCGGGTTGAGTGCTCCCTTACGGTGGAGCTGCTGGTGTTCTCGCCTCAGCGTTTTTTGGCTTTAGAAGAGCCACTTGGTCACAGAGTAGCCTCCCGAAACGGGCTGCTCCAACAGGGTTTAAGTGGATGCCATCAGGAAGGAACAAGTCTGAATCGTAGTAAAAATTGTTCCACAAATTAGCGAACTGGACGTTTTCTTGTGAGCAAAGGGACTGAAGTCTGTTGTTTGTGCTGAAGGCCTTACTGTAAAAGCTAATTTCGGCACCGACCCTCGGGAGGATTCCTGAGATTATGATGTTACTGGCATCCGTTTTACGTTTATACTGCTTGATCATGCGGCGGTATTTCTCAAGCAGTTCCTCAGAACGGGTTGTCTTTACGTCATTCGTCCCCGCGTGAATGACAAAGAGGGTGTTTCGGTCGGCATTTCTCGTGACATCATCGCACGCTGCGGTGATATCGTCCAGTCTGGCACCTGGATAGCAGTAACGTTTTCTGCGGCCGTTTGATGAACGACCACAGAACTCAACCAGCTGGCCACGCACCATGGAGTCCCCAACTAGGCGAGTCTCGAAGTCATCCTCCATGGTGTCTGCCAGCACCTGGAACCTATTGAAGGTAGTGGGGGTCAGTAAATCCTTGGTTGCCTGCTTCGGTTTGGCTCCATTCCTTACAGGTTGGAACCCGACATCCTGTGAAGCAGGAAGAGAATCGTTAAGTGGGGCAGGCTGGAAGTTGTCCTGTGAGGCAGGCTGGGAGTTAGCCTGTGAGGCAGGCTGGGGTTAGCCTGTGAGGCAGGCTGGGGTCAGCCCGTGAGGCAGGCTGGCGGTTGTCCTGTGAGGCAGGCTGGGAGTTAGCCTGTGAAGCAGGCTGGGGGTTAGCCTGTGAGGCAGGCTGGGGGTCAGCCTGTGAGGCAGGCTGGCGGTTGGCCTGTGAGGCAGGCTGGGGGTTAGCCTGTGAGGCAGGCTGGGAGTAAACCTGTGAGGCAGGTAACACGTCCTCCCGTGAAGCAGGAGGGTCGTCTGGAGAGGGCACAGTCTCGGTGGAGGGCCTCTCCACCATCGATGGTGGAGTCACTGCCACATTATTTAAAACAAATTCCTGAAGGGCTACGAATTTGTTTCAAGATCATTATGCTTAACTCTCCATTCAGTCACAGCCTTCTGAAGATGTAATCTTTGAACGCAGAGGCGGCAAGTTTTACTCAGCTGGAGGAACTGAGCTGCAAATCGTCCGGGACAGACGTCACACTTAAGGTTTGAAGGCATTGTTAGAAATTTAAGCGAGTTAACAGTTTGGGCAAATATTAAAAGCGCTTTCGAAATAACTTAAATTGTGACCATAAATTGAATTGTATAAAAATTGTGCATGTAAATTAGCTACTGCTGTTAGATGCCTCCAACACTGGGAGTTCGCTCCCACAGGGTCTTGAAAACGCCTCAAAGACCAATCGCTTGTCCTGAGCCTCGGTCACGAGAGAGACTTTCACAACCCGGCGCTTTTCAGCTATTGTCCTCGAAGTTTTGTCCCAGAAAACGGGGCCGGCGTAGTCACTCAGAGCAGAGCTGGCAAGGAGGAGAGGAACCAGCAATTCGTTCCCACTTTCCGAAACGTCTAACCCAACTCTGCAACCCTTTCGAGGCCTCGCCAGTGGCACCTGTCACCAGGTGTTCTCCACCAACTCTAGAGAGTATCAGTCGCCCTTCCTGAGAGACCAAAAAGCTGAAATATTCCTTGAGTATAAGAATAACCCTCAGAAACTCCACCTAGAAGCCGGGAGGTACAACCTCAAATGGCCCACGGAAGACATCTCTTTCAGGAGAAAACAAGAACCAGCTGTTATGCAGACTAGGGATGAGAGTACCGTCGATAGAGGGGAGGGACGGGGAGCTCACACCGACAACCGGTTCCCAGGGAGGCTTTTTTAGTGTAGAGGTCGCCACACTCCTCTACACCGCAGGCCTAAATAATTAGGCACGGTCCAGCTGACTAGGACCCTGGAACTCCAGCCATTGTCTCATAAAGAGATCCTCTGCCTGCAGTCCAATCCACCACTGCTGCTGCCCAGAGGCTTCACCGTGAGCCTAGCACGGGAGACAGATCAGGTATTACACCTTGTCCAAGGGTGACCTGAGACTATGCAAGGCAGGGACGGCCAGTTCCCTGAGGTGAAAACACTTCACCCGCATACCCGGAATAGTAACTAAAGAGGATAAATTATCACTGAGAACAAGAGGTTCCTTACTATATTGTGGTGAGCTTGATGGCCGAGTCGAGTTTTCTCCAATCCCATCAAGTTCACACCTTGTTGAGAGGCAATTTCTTAATCAAAGTGAAAAACGGATGCAAATGGTCACTAAAATTAGTTATTATATTTGGTGTCACAAATTCAGGCAAAGAATTTAGGGAAGGACTCCCGGACTTGGCGTCACTGATGAGGTAAATGATCTCGTGCACTCATTAGGCTACAATATATACATTGTTATAATGTGTATTATTGTCTTGTTACTATATATTACCTACTGATAATGGAAATACATGTCAGGATTAATCGTCAAATACAAGGAAAAAAGAATCATGTATGGAAATTGTGAATTTTTAAGTTCATGTAACAAACAAGGTTTGTTATACACAAAAAGGTTGGATACTTCAAATGTAAAAGATTTTTGGATATAACATCACCCCCTTCCTCCATATTGGTTCTTTAAAGCAAGGGTTGACTACAGCTGATTATTATTTGCGGCAGGTTTAATGACACTTTTTTTTTAGTGCAAAGCATCTGGAAATCAATGATCATTATAAGGAATACTTCTCATGAGTAGCTACTAAAACTTGACAACCTAGAAGGATGCACCATCAGACTGTAAAGGATAGATATATTATAAGACATAGCTACATTGGTGGATCCAAGGGGGGGGTCCAGGGGGCCCGGGACCCCCCATGATCCTGAGTGATACAGGAAAACTAGCTCAAAAGCGCGCTGCGGCTAAGGCAATGCTTTTTCTCAGAGGGATCAGGCGTCTCATTCGGATCCGAAGAGGAACACTGGCCGCCCAGGAATGCTTTGGCACAAAGTCCAGGCCGTTATACCCATTGATTTAGGTCAGTCCACCAGTTTTTCAAGACCTGGACTGTCGAGAATGGTTAATTCTCCTTCCACCCGCAAAAAGTCTGACGTCCCCCCCCAAAAAAAATATTATTCCGTGGATCTGCACCCAAAGACATACCGTAACATGGTTCAGTGATCATGGACAAAAAAAAAATGTTAAGACAATCAATATCCAATCATTTCAGGATACACAAATCAGCAGCCATATGAAGGAATTCTACAACTTAAAAGTGATGTTGTGCAGGGCATGTGTTAAGTGACTTGCACAGTCTGTTTTGTGAAGTCATAATTAGATTAATAACACAATATTCAACAAACACTAGATGAAGTATTCATACCGAAATAAGTACATGGAGCTGGTGCAGCGCAATGCGGAGCACACTCCTGCAGCTCAGCCACGTACCTCAGGGGGTGGCTAAATGTCTTCATTCAGCTTCACCCTTGGCCTCTTTCTTGGACTCTCCCCTTCAGCTGCCACATTCTCTTGGAAGATACCGAACGTGTTCGGATCTGTTGGGATGTGGTTGTGTTAGATGTGGAATAACATACGACAGTGGAACATGGAAGGAAAGAGTATGTCCACACGGTAAAATACAGAGATGAGGATTGCCAAGTGGGTTTGTTGGTGCACCAGGGAATTAAGAGGTGATGTTATGATCTTGAAGTGTTATAGTAGGATATCAATGTATTATTATTATTTAATATCACCACGAATTAGGCATACAATTGTCAATGGAAAAACCCCACGACAGATAGATCACGCCACCTTATAGGAATGTCGTCCGTCAGTGTTTACCGTCTCAGTTTTGTATACTTAGCACTCCGATGGTGCGTGGAGGTCACCTTGACATACGTGACCAATTGTAACAATTATTTTCCAACCTGTAACTCGCGACTCCTTCACGAGAGTCCGACTGACACACAACGACAGTCGCTCTCGCTCCGTCGCTTCTTGTACATAAAGGCTACGAATATAATTCGCCTTAAGGAAGCTGAAGTCTTAATCAACACCCTTTAAACGCCCCCCGACAAGCCCGTTACAGAAGGAAGAGTTATGAAGTATGATGTGAAGTTGTAAACTCGCTGACTGCTTTAGTAAAGTGATTACAAGAGGTAAATTGAATTTTTTTGGATACTGAAAGGATGCATGGGGACAACTGGGTGAGAAGGGAGAGAGATGCAGATTTTGATGTTATATAGCACGTTACACCAATGAAGACTTAGGACATACACATTCAGAAAGACCACAATTTTGGCTGCTAGACGGAAAAGCACTAGATGTCAAAGTGCCAGGACATTGAAGGAAGTAATAATAAGAAAAGCAATAATAATTAATGAGTATAAATATATTTGATATTTTTGTTTATCTTAATACTAGTATTGGAATTCTCAAACACTAAGAATATAATAAATAAATATTCATAAATTAAAGAAAATATATACATTAACTGTACTAATACTACCACTAACAATATTAACAGCATCGCACCTAATAGACTGAGCAATAAACAGAGTCTGAAATATAACCATAATTTAACTGTCTCTGTCTGTGTGCTATGTGAAGCTTGCTCCATGCACCGTGATAGGAATGGCATAGATGCATGCAGGTTGCTGAGATACTTACAGTCATCAGCCACTTGTAGATATGGCACCAAAATGTGTTGGCAGCATTGGCGGCCAACTTTTTTTTATTTAATTATTATTTTCTTCAAACAAAGGAACCGTTCAAGGGCAACAAAGCGTACTAGAAAAAAAATGCCCTGCTACTCACCACTCCCAAACAGACAAAAGTAGTCTTGATACACTCTTCTTGAAGATCAAGTTATAGGCAGGAGGAAATACAGACGAAGGAAGGTTGTTCCAGAGTTTATCAGTGTAAGGGATGAAAGAGTGAAGAGGCTGGCTAACTTTTGCATAAGATGTTTGGACAGTATAGGGATGAGCTAGATCAGGATAGAACACGCAGTAATTGACTTAAATTAGAAAAGTATAGATTTAGGAGGGAAATGGGCAGGCATTGGTTTAGTAATAGGGTGGTGGCGGAATGGAATAGACTCACCAATGACATAGTGAGTGCAGGGATGATAGCTTGTTTTAAGAGTAGACTGGATAGCTACGTGGACGAGGCTGACAGGTGGTAGTTGGGGGAATCTGGAGCTGCCGTGTGTAGGCCATTCAGCCTCTTGCAGTCTCCCCATGTTCATGTGTTTAAATCAAGTGCAGCGGCCAGCGGGGCCGCGGGAGGAGGGGAGGCATGCAGTTAGCAAGTTCAGAACAGCAGTCAGCGTGAAAATTATTAGAATTTCCACATTATCATTATTTATGTATATCACTTACCCTCGTCCGCCATCTTCCCGGAATAAATGTAGCTTCACACCAGGCTGTGTCCTCTTCATCACCACAGAGGGACATGATTTGAGGCTCCGGCTGGTAAACGTGGCGGCCGCGTCGGTGGTATGAGATATGAACGAGGCAGCGTTGCAATCGGAGCAGAGAAAGATATTGCTGCGAATAGCGGTATAATAACCAGTATAAGTTAGACCGAGATAATTATATCCACCCACTCTTTTCCCCTACAAACCAATGACTCAATATAAATCATTACTGGTGGAAGTCAGCGTGCGTGCTAAAACAATGAGTTGGGAAGAAAAACATGATCACCTTGTTTTTAAAGAACGGCAGTAAGGCTACAACCTTGGTTCATTCCAGTATGTATACAGAAAGGTTAAACACATAAGACACATCTAACCACTGGTAGCCTCCCACAAATGCAGAGAAAGTAATATAATTGCGGTACAATAATATAACAATAATAGCATTACTCATGACATGCAGTCAGGCTATATCTGCCTGGTAAATATATATATATATATATATATATATATATATATATATATATATATATATATATATATATATATATATATATATATATATATATATATATATATATATATATATAGTTCCTACTGTTCATTTTAATATTTATCTCCCTATGTTTTTTTTATTTAAAATGGGAAATAACCAGACCGAAGAAAAAAAAGTAGCAACATTTGCTGCTTGATCCCATGTAGCAACACTGCTGATTGGTACTGGGGGTTGGTGTCTGGAGGGGGGGAGGCGCCTGGATGTAAACAACGCTGCTCCTGCACTATCTGTTGCAAAGGACAACACCACGGTCTCCCATAGAGGCCCCCTCTCCTGTTCTATAGTCTCCTTGGTAACGTTTTAGTTACGTTTAGGAAACGTATTGTAGTGACGCAACCAAACACCACCTAAATACGACATAGGTATTTTAGGAGGGGACGTATGACACGCATATACGTACTACGTATATGCTACGAACTTTCCATACGTTACCAAAACGTAACATTTACGTAGTGTGTTTGATGGGTAAATGCCACACAAGTCACCATTTTGATAACTGCAGTAAAGAATGAGTTGAGTGAAAGTCATAGTGTTAACCACATTGAAATCTTTGGGCGACTGACAAATACTCTTGTCTTCGTTTTATTTAAGGATATAAAACAGAAAACCACCAATTTTAATGGGTAACCAAAAGAAATATATCAATCGAAACTAATTTTCATTTTTTATTTTTGCGATGACTAACATTTACTCTTTCCCAATCTACTGAAAAGTACTTTGCAAGAAAACACATATCATACACGTTATATAAAGGATGTAAGTCAAATAACGCGAAAAAGTGTTGTTTTGTGCGAAATATGGAGACAGGTAACGAATGTTTTTTTCTCCATAAATGAATACAATGCTAGTAGTAGGGCATTGAAAAACTCAATAAATTAATAACTTCGTAATGAATTGTTTTACCACGTGCTACTGCCACTCAGCGAGCGTTGATGCCGATTTTTTTATATATATGCCTCGGCCCGAGGGACTCTTAAGATGGCTGCTGCGGGCTTCAGGATTTACACGGAGTTAACCAATCCAGTTATAATACAGATCAGTGTTCATTATTCATCGACGCTAACACAAATGATGACTTTCAAGGAAAAGTGAAGAAACTTGGATAGATATTCTGTTTCTTATTTATTGACTCTCCTTTAAGTATTCGACAGCATTGAAAGAACTGTTTCTTCCCGTTTATTAATTATTTTACCACCTAAAACACCACCACCACCACCACCAACAACAACAACAACA
This sequence comes from Eriocheir sinensis, assembly GCF_024679095.1. Taxonomy (NCBI): domain Eukaryota; kingdom Metazoa; phylum Arthropoda; class Malacostraca; order Decapoda; family Varunidae; genus Eriocheir; species Eriocheir sinensis. The sequence goes on along the minus strand of NW_026110946.1, from coordinate 1,014 downwards.
ACAATGGCTATATACAGCAATCAAGCAATCAAGCACCAATTTCTTTAGCGTCGTTCAAGTTTTCTTCATTGGTCGAGTCACCCCTAAAGCCGCGAAACTCCCTAAGATTGGAAACTTCTTCGCCGTGGTTCCCCTTCTGCCTTAGCGATTCAAGGCCAGACAGTCACTCGGACCCCAAATTGAGTTCTAGGTGTTGAGGGGAAAGTACGAAGAAAAAAAAAAGAAAATAACGTGAGAAACTAAAATAGAACAATAAAAAAAAAAATACGCTCCCAATCAAACCTAATGAAACCTTACCAAGCCTAATCACAAATAATTACAGAACGTCTCGAGGAATTAGTAGAAAAAAAGAAGAGAATCCCGCAAGAAATTAGTGTGGCAGGATTCAAATGCTTTCCTACCCTAACCAAGCCGTGTGACCAAACCTAACCACGTATAACCAAGCCTAACCAAAACAAATTACAGATCATCTCGAGGGAAAACTAGAAAAAAAGGGGAAACAAACGACGTAAGAACCTTAAAGTGGCAGGTTCAAAATGCTCTTTCACTCTAAATAAATCGAGGGTATCCAAGCCGATCTAAGTCTAACCAAGCCAAAGGAAAACTTATCGCAGTGTGTCTTTGGGGTAAAAAGTCAGAAAAAGGGAGAATGCGGCGTAAGAAATTGAAGCAAATAATAAATAAATAAATTAATAAATAAATATATAAAAGATATTGAAAAAAAATATCAAATCAAGTGTAATCAAATTATTCAGATATAGCCAAGCCGAATCACGTCACTTAAAAAAAAAAAAAACGTAACCGAACCAAAGTAGATGAAAGGAAACCGAAGTTAAAAACCCAACTGAACCTTACGTCGATCCACTGCATCCAATCAAACGTGTCCTTACGTAGCCTAACCCAGCCTGAGCCAACCCAGCGAACAACACAGATGGCCCACCCACGCCTTACCCAACCTAGCTGAACGTGGCCAAATATTTCTTAAGTGGAATCAAACAGGTAAATAACGTAAGA
>NW_026110945.1:37500-54936 GCF_024679095.1 Eriocheir sinensis | reverse complement strand
CAAGTGTCGGGTACAGTTGGTCTCGATGACTTCCTGGCCGGGCCAGGTGGTGCTGGTCCGCAGTCTTGGCCGCTCTGCACACCCGTGTCTCGGCACCAGAGGCCTCCTGCGTCATCACCGCCGCCAGTCACTCCAGAGTCACGGCAGACAGCAGCAAGCACAAATGTTCTTCCCGGTGTGGCGGACTGAACGTTCCCCCCTGTTCCTTCTTCTTCTTCTTCTTCGTGGGTGTTTTATGGGGCTATTTAGGCTGTGGACCCACAGCCTCTAGAGCCCCGTCAGTGGTAGTTGTTATCAGGAGTTGTTGGTTGTGCTGGCCGTCCTGTCACCAGGGCGGGAGTTAGATCCTGTCGAGTTGCCCCGACTTCTGCAGGAAGGTTTGCGTGCACTTGAGGGCGTGGAAGGCAGTGGTGGGGCTGAGGGCGTCGCTGCCCAGCAGGTCCTCTAGGGTTGGCCTGTGAATACGGAGACTGGTTAAGGATGCTTTGAGGGTGGTGCGGAGGGAGTGGAATCTTGGGCAGTGGAGGAGGAGGTGTTCTGGTGTGTCAGGTTGTGTGGGGCACCATGGGCAGTGTGGGTCTTGGACTATGTTCAGTCTGTGCAGGTGGGCTTCCCCCCCCTGTTCCCCCCGTGAGGAAACCGCTGCCTCCTCCGAGCCTCGGCGGTGTTTGTGTCTTGCCAACGGGACGCTAATCCTGCTACTACTCGTTCTGTTTCATCGTTGCTTCTTTGATCGTTGCTGAGTGGTGTGCAGATGAAACTTTTATTCCCATTATTTGTTTGTTGTTGATTTGCATCATCACTTTGTGGGAGTATTGGGTCCTCTCCAATCACTGGCTCAAATTTAAGATCAACGGAGGTGAACACCGAGGCAACGCGTAGCCCAATAGTGCAAGGCAAGTACTCTATACAATGGTGCAGGCCCCAAGCTGTACCTGTTCCTTTCCTTCCCTACACACACACAGACACACACACGCGGCCCGGCCCCAGCAAACAAAAACAGAGCGGCCCTCCGCAGGCCTTACGTATGTCAAACCAGCGGCCCTCCGTAGGGTGTTGACGGAGGCCCGCTGCCAGTCTTGCTCATCGGTACTCCGGAGGGCCGCTTACGGAGGGCCAACGTGATAATTACTGCAATAACCCGCTTATAACTAAATGGTCCAAAAACACTAAAAAGGTTCATGTAAAACAAAATATGTAGGAACTATCAGAATATATATTAAGTCATAGCATTCTCCATACATATAAACTCAACAATGTTTTTGATAACTTGGAACGAAGGGCCGTATTACAAGTCAAACCCGAGAAGTTTCGGGCGCCTACAAAGGTCGGTTTAGGGGCCGTACTACAAGTCCAATCTGAGGAATTTTGGGTCCCTACAAAATTTGGGATGAATAACTCTGTAGGGACCAGAATCTTCTCCGATGGGACTTGTAATACGCCCTAAACCGACCTTTGTAGGGACCTGAAACTTATCGGGTTTGACTTATAATACTACGGCCCTAAAAAATAGCTTTGTTGTACAAAATAATTATGAACATGTCAATTGTGTGTGTATATATATATATATATATATATATATATATATATATATATATATATATATATATATATATATATATATATATAATGACACTGTTATGCCGGACGTATATACTTGGGATCATATAGGATCACATAGACTATAAGGTCAGTGATTATACATATATATATAGAAACAATATGGTCAATAATTTTGAAAAAATGTATATAACAAAAAAAGCTATATGTGAAGCACAGTTTTTTTTGAAGCTGACTCTTACATATATATCACCAGCAAAATGTTTATAATGACTGGGCAACATTCAGAAGTGTTGGGCTCTTTGAAATTTTTACTATTTTACGTCTATATCAGAATAGTATATAGAATGTTATATATATATTATATATCATACAATATATATGTACATGTGTGTGTGTGTATATAGTGTTCCTTTCAAGGCAAACTGTACTAAATCGTAATCTACGAATTCAATTAATGGTAAAGATTCGTATTAGATCCGTGCCTGTATCTCATAATCTACTTTATGAAACATCACTATCTCTTCATATATCTTTTCTACAAACCTTCAACAGTCATGGAAACGCTTTTGAAACCCAATTCAAGGACTTTTTATTTTACTCTTGAGAATAGTGGATAATGTTTACGAATGCGCGTCGCCTCCTCTGGTGCTGGCCGCGGCGACACTGCAGCCACCGCAGCCGCAAAATAGCTCGCATAGGGCTTAGGGTCGGGGAGCATATTTAAACTACTCCAACCGAACTTTACGACCTACTAACGGGGGGGCTGCGCCCCCCCCCTCATGTATATGTGACTTATTTCAGCGAGGAGGTATTTCTCGCAACACCGGCTGCAGCGTCGCCGCGGCCAGCACCAGAGGAGGCGACGCGCTTTCGTAAACATTATCCCATATTTTCAAGAGTAAAAAAAACGTCCTTGAATTGGATTTTCAAAGCGTTTCCATGACTGTTGAAGGTTTGTAGAAAAGATATATGAAGAGATAGTGATGTTTCATAAAGTAGATTATGAGATACTGGCACGGACCTAAAACGAATCTTAACCCAATTATTTCGTTATTTGCTGCACATTTACGTCAAGGTAACTGTGCTGTTCGATGTCTTATTACCTACGAACATGCTTAAGATGAAGAAAAAGAAGATACGGAGGAGATTGAGGCAGGAAGAAAGCAAATAGAAATATGGGACAGATATCGAGGCAGACAGAACGAAGGACGGAAGGAAGGAATAGGGAAAATTAAGACTGTCTTGCCATATCTGCGGCCCAACTCATGGGCTAGCTGTCACCTGACGAAGGTCCATGGTCCCTCCACGGATGGGGGCGGTGTCACGGGCAAAATTGAGCCTCGGGCAAAACTAAGCCCGGGCATCCACATGCCTCTGTTATCTTAGCTCAAGCTCGTGTATGTGGGGTTCTTTTCGACTGATATGGCGTCTAGAACTAGCATGATCATCATTCTTTATTATGATGACAAAAAACATGTCAAAATTTGCCTCATTAAATAAGAAAGTACATAAAGTTCGGCAGCTTTTCCTCGTCGCCAAGCCATCCTCCAGAGCAGCACTCCGACACCCATGATCGCACATTCATTTTTCTCAGAAAATAGGATACCAATCACATATACATCAATATATTTCCAGAGGTGAATACTTAGGGCATGTTCACACCAAGTTGCGACACCTGAGATTCATTAATGATGACGGGAAGGAAAAATATAGGCCCCTGTCATCGACAAAATTGAGCCTCGGGCAGAATTGAGCCTGGGCATCTATATGCCTCAGATTTCTTCGCTATTATATATTGTAAGATCGTTCTGTTGACATGTATGGGTAAATTAACGCTTTCTGAATCTACATATAGAAGGAAAACGCAAAATTCTCCCTAGTAAATCAGAAATTACATAAAGTTCGGCAACTTTTCCTCGTCGCCAAGCCATCCTCCAGCAGCAGGCAGAGGTGGGAGGTCTGGCAATCCCGCGGCCGGGTGTTGCCATACCGCCCACACTTATCATATACCTCTCAAAGGGTGCATATCTCAACATTTTATAAAGAAATGGGCCTCCTCTACTCGCAAAGTTATATTTCAAGTTGAAAAACGCGATTTATAAGCATTTATACGTAAATATGATAATATTGTTAGCGTTACTGTCAGCTCCGAGGCAGTATTTATTTAACAACAAATTTAGCATCACACAGAGCGCGGTAAACGTTTGTAGATCCGCGTGTTAACCCGTGACGTCATCGATTAGCTGGTAGTTATTGGTGCGCGAGCTTTGTGAATCTCGATGTTCTCAAAACTACGAACTAAGCCTTTGTGGATCCGGGCTCAGGATGCCTTGCTATCCAAAACTGACCCCTCCTCTGGCCACTCCCTCTGCCTGCTTCTCTGTGAGCAGCGATTACCGGGCCTCTTTTTTGTTTTATCTTCCTTTGTTGCCCTTGAGCTGTTGCCTTTATTTTTGGTCTCATTTCCCACATCTTCCCTTCTCTTCCTTTTCAGTCTGTTCTGCCACGATTTTCCTTATTTTTCTTCTTTCTCATTTTTGTACAGCGCATTTTTCCTTCTGTACGTGGAGACTGGGCACACTGGCAGCCGTGGGTTAGGTGGAGGGTTTTGTTATGAGGGAAGGGAAGGGTTGAGACAGCCACTTCAGGCTTTCTTGATTCACTTCATCTTTAGGCCTGTGTGGCTTTCATATGCAACACTATAAATTTTTGTGCCAGTCAGCTGAAGGTGTGGGATTTCTTTGTTATATAAGCTTGGGTTGATATCAGCTCCTGTACTGTGACCATGTTTCCCATAGCTTTAGTATTTTAGTTCTTACAACCACTGCTAGTTAGGTCAGTGGTCGGTGTGCTTAGACACTGCAGACTCTCACATCACTTATTTTCAGCTCCTGTACTGTGACCATGTTTCCCATAGCTTTAGTATTTTAGTTCTTACAACCACTGCTAGTTAGGTCAGTGGTCGGCATGCTTAGACACTGCCGACTCTCACATCACTTATTTCTAAAGGCCAAAAAAGAGGTAAAATGCATCCTCATGAGTGCCTTTTAGAGTTCATGTTACAGAAGGCTTATCAGACTACCAAAAGGGTCATAAGACTACCCCTGGAAAGGCCCACAACTTTCCCAAAAGCCCTGTCAACTGTGTGTGCTAGGGTGACGATATGTTTGATAATATGACCTGTTGTTTTATGCGGGGTTGGTCACTTCATTGTTTCCTGCTACAGGCTACAGCGGGTCAGACCGTCCCGCCTACATGAGTGATTTAGCGCAGCGGGCCGTCTTCATGTCCCCAGACCCCTCCTCCTGCATCCTCTTCAGCTCGGGCAACAACAGCCACACCACATGGAAGACACGCCGGGCCAGGACAGAGGTGATTGTACCGCCACCCTTGGGTGTGTGTGTCGGGAGTTTTACAATTATTAATCTGTAATACAGTAATCCCTCGCCATATCGCGGTTCACTTATTGCGGATTTTTTAATTGTATGGTATCGCGGATTTCTCGCTATATCGCGGGATTTTGCGGTAAAATAAGCATTTTCTAGCCTAAAAAATGAAAACGATATAAATCTACGTAAGTAGGAACACACCTAAATAAGCACTTACGTCACCCACCTATTTTTCATTTTTCCGTCGCGGCCTATTGCGCCGTTAGTCTTTTCCCTGGTTCACTCCTCCACACTTCCTTTCTTTCTTCTTCCTCGCCGTCCCCGTATTTTTCTCCTTCCTTCTCATTTCTTTCTTCTTTCCCTCCCACTCACACCCTTTCTCTCCCCCTCTTTCCTCACCTTTACCTGAACCTCCCTACCTCTCGCTTTTAATCTCTTTCCCATCTTTAGTCTTATCTCTCACTCTATCACTCTTCCTCCCTTTCTCCTTCCCCATTAGATTATATGAACACACACACACACACACACACACACACAGAAGGGGAAATGGGAAGAGTGTGTGGAGGGAAGGGTAGAAGCGAGTCAGGTCATGTCCTGACCAAAGCACTGACCTGACTCTCCCTTCTGCCACTCCCTTCTCATTTTCCCTTCTGTGTGTGTGTGTGTGTGTGTGTGTGTGTTTACAACTAGGTAGGTTCTTCAGTTTCCCTTTCAATCCTTTATTTTCTAGTTTCCATAGCAGTCTTGTGTGTGGAACTTTGTCAAACGTCTTCTTCAGGTCCAGGTAGACGCAATCAACCCATCCGTTCCTTTCCTGTATTTTATCTGTCACTCTTGAATAAAAGCTCAGTAGTTTGTCACACATGAGCGCCCTTTTCTAAATCCATACTGTGTACTTGTGATTAAATTATGCCCTTCTAGAAATCTTATCCATTGTTTCTTTATCACTTTGTCACATATTTTACATGCTACACTGGTCAATGATACAGGTCTGTAGTTCAGGGGTTCTTCCTTCCTTACACTTTTGTATACAGGGACCACTTCGGCCCTCTGCCACTCCTTAGGCACTGTACCAGTTGTTATTGAGCATTTAATGATGTCATATATCGGTCTAACCAACTCATTTCTGCATTCTTTCAATATATACCCCGAGACTCCATCCGGTCCTACAGCTTTCCTTTCTTCCAGCTCCCCCAACAACTCATATATCTCCTCTTTATTTACTGAGACTTCTTCCATATGAACATTTATCGTGTTTCCTTGTGGCTCGTTAAATATTGATTCATTAGTAAAAACTTGCTGGAAATTTTTGTTTAGTAACTCCACCATGCCTTTAGGATCATTGATTTTGTGTGTGTATATGTGTGTGTGTGTGTGTGTGTGTGTGTGTGTGTGTGTGTGTGTGTGTGTGTAAACTAATTAAGTAACTTTCCACCTAATGAACTACACAAACAACCTTTAATAATACTGTATCTCCCTCTTTACAGACCTAGTGGTCCAGCCCCTGCCAGCCCTCACCTACAGGGCAATAGGAGGGGTGCTGGACCAGTGTGTGTTCCAGGGGCCCACTCCCAATGATGTGGTGCGGCGGTACACAGCGGTGGTTGGCAAGCCCTTCCTGCCACCCTGTTGGTTCCTGGGCCACCATCAGTGCAGGTTTTGCTACGGGTCCACCAAGAGAACGCGGGAGTCTGGCAGCAAACACGGGAGGCTGGGATACCCTTTGTAAGTGTGAGAGAGAGAGAGGTTTACATAGATAGTCAGACCACACCGAGCCTATGGTGGGTCCAGACTAGGTGGTTCATCCGCAAATTTTAGTTATTATTATTCTCCTCTTCCTATTCCTCCTCCTCCTCCTCCTCCTCCTCCTCGTGCTCCTCCTCCTCCTCTTTCTTCTTCTTCTTCTTCTTCTTCTACTTCTTCTGCTTCTCTTTCTTCTTCTCGTTCTTCTCTTCCCTTTCCTCTTCTTCGTCTCCTCCTCCTCCTCCTCCTCCTCCTCCTCCTCCTGCTGGTCTAATTCAAGAGTTGATTTTGGCTCAGAACTCCTTCCCTCATCCCCACTTTCACATTTCTATACATCTTTGAACCCGATGACCATTCTTGTGAAGGTGCAGTATGGGACAAGTTTTGATCAGTCTCTCACTCTGTAGGTCCTTTATCCAGAGATCTGATATTAAGAAGGGCAACTTTTTCACTTGTAAGGGCTGGGACTAATGGGTGATGAGCTGTTTCTGCCATACACCAACTGCTACCACTATCCAGAGTTCTCATGTGAAGAGTGATGACTTTTTTTTCTACCTGTAAGGACTCTGGTCCATATTCTTAAACGTAAGGGGCTCACATTACGACCATTTCCCAAGGCCACGGAGAAGCTTAGCCAGGTTTTCATGGGTGGTGTTTTCCTGTTCCTGGTGCAGAAGTCGGGTAAAACTATCACCAGGATCACAAAACAGTCCATGAAAAGTCCAGCAACTATTTCCCAAGGCCACAGAGAAGCTTAGCCAGGTTTTCATGGGTGGTGTTTTCCTGTTCATGGTGCAGAAGTTATATGAAACTATCACCCAGCAACTTCTACGAGAGGCTTTTCAAACAGGTGAACTGAGGTGCCAAGACACTTAAAAATACTCCAGGTTTGGCACCCCTTTTGAAAGAGGTCGAGTATCAGGCAGGAAACTTACAGTAATAATAATAATAATAATAATAATAATAATAAATATTCTCAATGATTTCAGGACACTCAGTGGAATGATATTGACTACATGAAAGACCGCAATGACTTCACCATCGACCCAAAGAACTTCAAGGACCTGCCGGGCTTTGTCAAGGAGATACACCAGGTGAGAGAGAGAGAGAGAGAGAGAGAGAGAGAGAGAGAGAGAGAGAGAGAGAGAGAGAGAGAGAGAGAGAGAGAGAGAGACGTGATTGAAGCCACCAACCGCCATCTTGGTGACATCATGGCCTGGGGACGACGTTGGCAAGTCAAGTTTGCTGCCGAGAAGACCCAGGCCATGGTCATATTGCGTTTGGGGGAGGACGCCAGACTCCTACAGGGACGGCTGAAGTTTGGGGACGACACCCTGGCCATCAAGGACTCCATCAACATCTTGGGTGTGGAGGTCGACTCCAGACTCAGTTTTGACCGCCACCTGGAGTGTGTGGCGCGCAGAGCCTCCCTGAGGGTGACACTCTGGCAAGATGGCGCCACTATAAACACTCGCCTGCGCCAGAATGGGCTGGGCCAACCATCAGGACCCACCGGAAAGAACCCTTGGACCGACCATCAGGATCCACCAGAAAGAAGCCTGCCGGCGCAATAGGCCGCAACGTAAAAAAAAAAAAAAAAAAAAGGAAAAGAAAAAAAACCCTCCTGCTTCGCATGTGGCACCTGCAAGACACAGACGGCCTCCTGAGGCTGTACAAAGCCCAGGTGAGGCCCGTCATGGAATACTCCCCTCTCTCCTGGATGAGTAGTGCCCAATGTCACCTCTCGCTGCTGGACAGAGTGCAGAGCGACTCATCCGCGATGCCAGCAGCCTTCAGCAGCAGCGACCACATGGACACCAGTGGTGGCAGTGGCCACCACTGACCCTTCTCTGGTGCCTCGGGCACCGGAGAAGGGTCAGTGCCATCACAGTCCTACACAAGGCCCAGGTCCAACATACACCTTACCTGGCGGCACTATGGGTCCCTTGGAGGAGAAGCCAGCACACCACGAGAGTGGCGGTGGCTAACGACCTCCTCCTTGAAATCCCGAGAAGCCGCACAGCCAGGTGCCAGTGGGCCTTCACGAGTGCCACGGCCCACCTGTGGAACACCTTCACAGGTGAAGTGGGCATTAGGGCAATGAACCCCCAGCAGGTGAAGGTGGCGGCCCATGCCTGGAGTCGCACTTACCCACCCCACAGTACCCTCTCGAGTTTCGCGCTCGCTTCGTTCCGAAGGTATCGCGCGAAACTCGAGGATCGCGAAACTCGAGGTATTGAAAACACTGAAAAAGTGTTTATCTGTTCTGCCCCGTGGAGATTTATTTATTTATTATTTTTTTACATGTGGGCTATGGCGCTGGTGGATTATACATCTGGGCCTGATGATCGGCCCCGACCCCGTCATGGCGCAGGCAACTGTTTATAGTGGCGCTATTATAATTGGCTCATGCTGCCCTCCGGAGCTCACTTTTTTTTCCTCTATTACTCACTTTTTATCTCAAAATACATACCTTGGAAAAAGGAAGAAAACAGGAAGAGAGAACGGGTCGTTTTAAAGCCACAGATGAAGCCTTACGACTGAGCTCTGAGAACACGCTTGTGATTCACTAGGAGTCCGATGACGTCATCGCCGGCGCTCACCCGGTCAGCGGCCTTGCTGCATTGAGGCGGTGTCACACTGGCCATTTTCCTCTAACCGTTGTGGCTATTGCAATGCCCGTGCGCCCATCCGGGAGCGAGTTGTGGGTTGTCCGTTACCTGGTGTCACACTGGGCCTTTTTCTTCTCACCGTGTTGGCGGCAGCTTGGGCAACCTGCAAATCCAACTTTTCCGGGTGTGCGTCACACACGGCCAAGGTCGGTTGCCCGTATCCACATCCACAACGTAAACAAAGCACTTGCCCTGTATTGACATGGCGTCGTCTGCTAAAGTAAGTTCTGTCACGGCTTGTGCTGCCATTACCCAAGTTATGGACTTGTTGCTGCAGTTAGATGGCAGGAAGAAGCTGTTGTGGGTGTGGCGTGTCTGTGGTTCCTCCGTGCCAGTTCTCATTGTCACCACTGCGCGTGAGCGGCCAACCCACCCATCTAGACTCCGACCACATCAACACGTGGATCAAGCAACAACATGTCAACAAACACACACACACACACACACACACACACACACACACACACACCAGACTCATCATGAACCATGGCAGATGTTTCTCACAAACAAAAATGGCTTCGCCATTTCTTAGAGTGTGTCACCAGATACGTTCTAACACACTCAAGAAATGGTGAAGTCGTTTCTGTATGTCAGAAACATCAGCAATGGTTCCTAATGAGTCTGGTGTGTGTGTGTGTGTGTGTGTGTGTTGTTATTCGATCCATGTGTTTATGTGGTTGAGTCTAGATGGGTGGGTTGGCCGCACACGCGCAGTGGTGATAATGAGAACTGGCAGGGAGGAACCACAGACACGCCACCCCCACAACTGTTTCTTCCTTCCATTTAACTGCAGCAACAAGTCCATAACTTGGGTAATGGCAGCACAAGCCGTGGCAGCCCTTACTTTACCAGATGGCGCCATATTGATATAGGGCAAGTGCTTTGTTTACGTTGTGGATGTGGATACGGGCAACCAACCTTGGCCAGGTGTGACGCACACCAGGAAAAGTTGGAGTTGCCGGTTGCCCTAGGTGGCGCCAACGCGGTGGGAAGAAAAAAAACCTGTGTGACACCAGCTTACGGATAACCGTGAACTTGCTCCCGATTGGGCTTACGGGGGTTGCCCGTAGCCCCAACGGTTGGACGAAAACGGCCATTGTACGTGACACCGCCTTAAAGCAGTGAAGCCGCTGATAGGGTGAGCGTCGGCGATGACATCATCGGACTCCCAGCGAATTACAAGCGTGTTTTCAGAACTGTCAGCCAATCGTAAGGCAGCCACCTTCAACTGTGGCTTCAAAACGACCCGTTTTCTCTCTCTCTCTCTCTCTCTCTCTCTCTCTCTCTCTCTCTCTCTCTCTCTCTCTCTCTCTCTCTCTCTCTCTCTCTCTCTCTCTCTCTCTCTCTCTCTCTCTTTCCATAGCCACAATGTTTGGGGGAAAACATCCAGTGTGTTACTACCTTTAAAGGTAGCGTGCGTGACGCCGATGGTAAGTAGACGTGACACATACGTGTCAAGGCAGCGCGAAACTCTGAGTGATAATGCGTGAAAGTCAGGATGATAAGAATTTAGGACTAACCGCGAAACTCGTGGATCATGAAACTCGGATAGCGCGAAACACGAGATGGTTCTGTTGTCACATCCACCTGAACACAACAGTGCTTTAAGATAGGCGACCTCAGGACAGAGGTCATCCCCAGCCTGACGACAATTTCACTGTCCCTTTGGCCTATATATACCATAGTATCTTGATGTTTAAATAAAGAGAGAGAGAGAGAGAGAGAGAGAGAGAGAGAGAGAGAGAGAGAGAGAGTAAATTAATGTCCTGTACAATCATGATACAGTAAAAGTCATTAAGTCTGTATTAATATATTTAACGTCTCTGTGGCTCCTTGTACTTCCTAACACTAGGATAGAGGGCCACATTCCTCAACATACCAGTCTCCCATTATAACTATTTCCCAAGGCCACAGAGAACATTAACCAGGTTTTCATGGGTGGTCTTCCCATTCAAGATGCAGAAGCCATGTTAAACTATCACCAGGAACACAAAACAGTCCATGAAAAGTCCAGCAACTAATATATATATATATATATATATATATATATATATATATATATATATATATATATATATATATATATATATATATATATATATATATATATATATATATATATATATATATATATATAGATATATATATATATATATATATATATATCTATATATATATATAGATATATATATATATATATATATATATATATATATATATATATATATATTCACTGAATGAAGTGAATATTTATTTTTCGATAGAAACCTACCTCTTGTTTGATTTACATTGTTTTTGATTTCCGCGACTTCTTCAAGGACACAATACTCGGGTAAATCGAGTTACCTATATATATATATATATATATATATATATATATATATATATATATATATATATATATATATATATATATATATATATATATATATATATATATATATCACCCCCCGCCGTTCGCGGTCTCACCCATCGCGGTTTCGCGTATTCGCGGTCAACTAATTGTGACCCCCCCCCGCTTATACGCGGCCCCAGTTTCGCGTATACGCGGATGCATTGACGCTAAATAGGAAGGCAGAGAGGAGGGAGGGAGGCAGAGAGGAGGGGGGAAGGGAGAGAGGAGGGAGGAAGGCAGAGAGGAGGGAGGGAGGGAGGCAGAGAGGAGGGTCACACTAGCACTTTTTCCGTCGATTAATGCCATTTCCGTCGATTTTTCATCGTTCCGCATGAACTTATCGCATGAATTTGTCAGACGATCAGGATCGTTTCCGACTGCAAATTTCCGCCTTTGTTTACATTTCCAAGACCAAGACCGAGACTTTCCGCGTGGCTTCAACCTGTCTCAAACGCTCTCCTGCAGTGACAGCCTTCCTCATCCTGGTGTCACTTCTGGCAATGAGAGGTGTCACTAACTCCAGAAGTCTGTGGTACTGGCTCTTGTCCAACCTGATCCAATTCTTCAGAGTCTCATGATCCTCTAAACTCAGCTCTTTTAACAGCCTGTGGTACACACTTTCTCTTTCCCGACGAGCCAACCATGAGCGCATCCATGCACGCTTTTTGGCTTGTTTAGCTCGTGTAAGTCTCACAATACACAGTATTAGGTTCAGAGCAGCGTATCTTTGCCGCAGCGTGGACTCCATGTTTGTTTACATTCCCATGGTCTGTGCCGACGGAAAGTTTCAGACGAAACACCGTTTGTGTGTGACAGGCCGCAGCCAAGATATCGACGATTTTCAGAAAAACGACGGAAAAAGTTGACGGAAAAAGTGCTAGTGTGACACCGCCTTTAGGTTGCTCCTGAGTGACGTCACGGTTGATTCAGCAGGCTGGCCCAGGGGGACTCACGGACCTGGTCGTTATTTTTTTTTACATTAATTAAAAAAAAAAAAAAAAAAAAACGCCGCCAAAAGTTGCCAGAGATTGCCAGGCAGGGCTGCCAATTAAGGCTACTTTTAGGAAAAAAAAATGTTTAAACGACGTGTCATGTTTTGACTGACCCACTGCATATTTTCCCATAGGGTTATAGTCCTCCGTTCGCGGTTTCGCGCGCGTCGCGCCGAAGTCGAACGAATAACCCGAAACGGAAGGGGATGACTAATATATATATATATATATATATATATATATATATATATATATATATAAGCCTTTGTACTCTTCACTCCTGTATCTTTCCCCTGAAGATGTAATACACGAAAGCGCTCGGGATTCTCGTGTTTCCTTGACTTCCTCAGTGGTTACCTGCAAATATTTACAAATCACGCGCTACCAAGTGATTGTGTTGCATATATATATATATATATATATATATATATATATATATATATATATATATATATATATATATATATATATATATATATATATATATATATATATATATATATATATATATATATATATATATATATATATATATTTTTTTTTTACATCTCGGTCTGTAGCGCCGGTAGGCTTTCTTCAAGGGCCTGGTGGTTGGCCCAAGCCCATCATGGCACAGGCAATTTTTTTTATAGTGGCGCCAGTTATGCCTGGCTCATGCTGCCCCCCGGAACTCATTCTTGATTCACTGGACTGACTGACGGGTGGTCTCTGGACAGCATGTGGGTAGTCTTAGGCCACTCGGTGGTGACTGAAAAATCCCAGGTGGTAGCGTGGGGATTCAAACCCACGTTGTCCATGGCACCGTGAATGGCAGGTCCACATGCTAACCACTCAGCCTCCGCCTCCAGGGTTTCCCAAGGCCACAGCAAAGATTAACCAGGTTTTCATGGGTGGTGGTTTTCCCGTTCAGGGTGTAGAGGCCGTGTAAAACTATCACCAGCATCGCAAAACAGTCCATGAAAAGTCCAGCAACTCAAGCAAGGGGTAAACTGAAGCAGTGACACATCTAAAATATGTAAAGAAATTGCCTAAGTCATTATTTTCTACTTCTCAGGAAATCAGAAAAGAACTGTACCATTGTCTCATTTGACTTAAGAATCAGGCAGAAATGAAATGGCCAATTCTAGAACACCCAACCCTGAATGACAAAGGCAACCATACAAAAATGGGCATCACATGTTGAGAAATTGATGTAGACAAAAACCTGGAAATCGCTGAAAAATTACTTTGGCAATTATTTTAAGAGGGTGTCGATATTTAGTAACTCTGCCTTCCTAGCTTTTTCCGTGACTAGCGGCCTTACTGCACCTAATGACTGAGTCCCTGCCTCCTCACACAGGCCGGCATGCATTGCGTCCCACTCATCAACCAAGGCATCAGTGCCTCGGAGCCCCCGGCACCTACATCCCCTGGGACCAAGGCCTGCACCTGGAGGTCTTCATACAGAACCACACCAATCACCCATTCATCAGAAAGGTAGGGAGGTAGCCAGTAGTCACACCCTCTTGCAGACTCCTTGTGTTCTTATGTAGTGTAAGATATAATACACAATGATAGGGTAAAAAAGTTAGGAAGGTCATGTAGGGATGTAGCCAGTAGTCACACCCTCTTGCAGACTCCTTGTGTTCTTATGTAGTTGAAGGTCTTATACGTAATGGTAGATTAAAAAGTCAGGAAAGTCATGTCATGTCTAGAGCTTATAAAACTTCCAGATTTTTTTTTTCTTTTTAACAGTTAAGGAAGCAGCTCAAGGGCAAATGTACGCACACACACACACACACACACACACACACACACACACACACACACACACACACACACACACACACACACACACACACACACACACACACACACACACATGGCGGACAGACACAGCTGATCTCCAGACGTGCTAGGGTACGGTCGTGCTGTCCCGGAGAAACAAAGGCTGTTGACAGTGTACAACATCGAGAAATGAGCGAGGAGGAGGTGGGGGCGGCGGCCTTGCCGACCCCGCTGGCATTGTGTACACCGCAGGGCGCAGGGGTCAGGACAAGACAGGCAGCAAAAAGGCAAGAGTTTGAGTTTGAGGGCTTCACGGATGACATGGAGAGCCTCAGAGACAGAGCCGGTATGTTGAGGAGGCTCATAGACTTGGAAAAGGAGATGAAGGATATGAGAGATTGAATGGGGATGCTGGAGAGAGAGGTGGACGTTCTGAAGACAGAGAAGGATGTTTGGAAGAATGCGTATAATGACCTGCACAAGCAGGTAACATTGAACGAGAATAGGCAGAAGACGCGGAGGCTAAAGTCAAGGAATTAAAGGAAACGCATAATGTCTGGAAGGAGGAGCAAGAAAAGGAGAATGTCAGCTTTAAGAAAATTGTGGAGGAGCAAGTCAAGGCTAAGGATGAAGCTATAACTGAAAAGGTGATCAAGGTGATAAAAGGAAAACCAGAAATAGTGAGGGACTCCGCTGAAAAGAAGAAGTCTGTAGTAGTGGTGGGCATTAATGAAGAGCACATGCCAGTCAGACACACAAGGGAAAAGAAGGAAAGGAAGGCAGTGGAGCAAGGAATTGAAGCAATTCAGGAAGAAGGTCATGAGCTGGTAGGGGAGATCAAAGAAGTATTCAGGCTTGGAAAGTATGAAGAAGGAGCCCAACGACCAGTTAAAATTAGATTTAGGTCTCAAGTGGCTGCAGAAGAAGTGGTGGGAAAGTCATGGAAGTCAGCAAGAACAGAGGCCTACAAAAAAGTCTGGGTAAGAAAGGACAGAAGTGTGGAGGAAAGGAACACGATAAGAGAACTGAAGAATCAAGCCAATGAAAAGAATGAAGCAAGGTCAGAAGAGGAAAAAAGGAAGGTTTTCTGGAGAGTGATGGACATGGACCTAAGGAAGTGGTACAGAAGGGAAGAGGAGACAGCTTGAAGGTGGCATGCACTAATGTGAACGGGTTAACATCGTCAATGTTAGAAATAGGAGATTACCTGAGTAAGGAAAAAACAGATGTTACGGGGATAACGGAAACCAAATTGACTGGTAGTACAGATGCATTTAACTTAGGGGATGGTGTATGGATGAGAAATAGAGAAAATAAACAAGGAGGAGTGATGCTATTGTTGAAGAGAGAATGGACAGTGGAGGGTGTCACCTATGGCGAAGGGGAGGCGGAGGTCTTGAGTGTGGGAACAAGACTGCAAAGGGGAGGAGGCAGAAATATCATAGTGGTGTGTGTCCCTCCAAAAACCAATTCATGGACAGAAGAATGGTACAAGAAGAAGCTGGAAGACACATTGGATTGCCTAAGGAGGTTGCTGAAGGAGAAGGATAAGATTTTGATAATGGGGGATTTTGATTGTAAGGAAGTGTCATGGGAAAACTGGTCAACGGAAGGAAGTGAAGCTTCATGGGGGAACAAGGTTTTGGAATTGGTTATAGATAACGTCCTCACACAGTGGGTGGAGGAAAATACAAGATTCAGAGGAGAAGACGAGCCATCTAGATTGGACTTGATAATCACCAGGGAGCCAGATTCCATAGAGGAGATGATCTATAAGAGCCCTATAGGGAAGAGCGATCACGTACTTATCGAATACATATTACGAGAAGGAGGTAAAATAATCAGGAATGAGGACTACAGGAAGAATGGTTTAACTTTAATAAGGCAAATTTTGAACAACTTGGGAAACATTTTGATGAAGCACAATGGGATACTCTTTTTGAGGCTGATAATGTTGAGGAAAAATGGGCTATCTTTCTACGGATTTACAACGAAGGAGTGGAAAAGTGTGTACCAAGGATGAAAGAAGGCCAGACATCAAGAGAAGAGTGGTACAATAGAAAGTGTGTAGACGCCAAGCAGGAAAAGGAGAAGGCATGGAACAAATGGAGAAAAATAGGAGGATGGATCTATGGAATGAGTACAAGAGGAAGAGGAGTGCTTATGTCAAAGTAAGAAGAAAAGAAAAAAGGAATTTTGAGAAAAATATTGTAGATAAGTGCAAAGACCAGCCAAAACTGTTTTATAAGTTCATAAATGGAAAGTTGAAAAATAGAGATGAAATTCAGAAAGTTAAAGTTAATGGTGAAACTTTTGATAGTATAAGTGAAATAGTAGAAGTGATGAATAACTGTTTCCAAACAGTGTTCACAAGGGAGAGTGAGTTTGAAGGTGTAGATGCAGTGCCGGGGAATAGAGTGCATGGGTCTGGAGAGAATACAAACATCAGCAGATGAAGTTAGAAAATTATTGAAAGAATTGGATGCGAGGAAATCAGCAGGACCGGATGGTATATCAAATTGGGTGCTAAAAGAGTGTAACCAGCAAATAGCTGAAAAGTTGAGCAACTTGATTAATGTCTCACTAGCACAAGGGAAGGTACCGAGAGACTGGAAGAGGGCTAACATCGTCCCAATACATAAAGGAGGAAGTAAGGAAGACCCGTTGAACTATAGGCCAGTGTCATTAACAAGTGTAGTAGCAAAGATGTGTGAGAAAATTATAAAAAACAGATGGGTGGAGTATTTAGAAGAAAACAGTATATTAATAAATAGCCAATTCGGATTCAGAGGAGGACGGTCTTGTGTAACTAATCTGATCAGCTTCTATTCAAGAGTAATTGATATAATACAGGAAAGGGACGGTTGGGCAGATTGTGTGTATCTGGACTTATAGAAGGCATGTGATAAAGTACC
>NW_026110945.1:15000-32500 GCF_024679095.1 Eriocheir sinensis | reverse complement strand
ATTTTTTAGTGCAGTATTTTCAGAAAGTCTGCGGTAGTGCGGTACTTTTTTGTGATGCAGTACTACCGCACTAAGTACCGCACTTGCCCACCTCTGTACATTCTTTCATCCCTCATCATTTATTAATTCTTTCACCACCAAGTCCAGTCTTTACCATGCTCTCTTTGATGAACATGAACCTGCAAACAACGATAACAATACAGACGAATCATTATGGAAATCATCAACCAGCTGTACGGACACATGAATTTTGACGCTTCATCACAATATTATGACATTCCCAATTATAACAAATTAGTTTCATCCCAAGACATTGCCATACTAAATATAATGCACATGAACTCCAGATCCTTACCCAAGAACTCTGACCACATACACGGCTTCCTCAAATCCCTTAACAAACCCCCTGATATCTTGGCCATTACTGAAACCTGGCTTACAGCTACTTACAAACACCTGTATGAAATTCCAGGATACCATTCACACCACCTGGTAAGACACACGCGAGCACAGGGAGGAGTCTCAGTCTTTGTTTCTGACATAATTCAATCGATAGAAATCCATGACATGACAACAGTACTAACCAAAAATATTCAAATTAACACTGTTAAAATATTCACTAAAACATTTTGCTTTCTAATATGGGCAATCTATCGACCTAATAGTAAACATATTGCAGTCGAGGAATTTACTCACATATTAAATGCAATCTTACAAAAAACAACACAAATCACAACAAAATAGTACTGATTGGGGACTTCAATATAAATTTGTTAGAACATAACACACACGCCGACAAACAATTTCTTGCCAACATGCAAACTATCAACCTCGCTCCTCACATAGCCAGGCCTACAAGGTTTCCAGACAGTATTGACCTAGGGGAACCATCGCTTCTTGACCATATTTACACAGACTTTATTAACCATGTTAGCACAGGTATTTTACGTTACCCAATCTCAGATCACCTCCCAATCTTTTTGAACATATCTATTCCTACAATAAATCATAAGCTCCATAAAATTGAATTCCATTACATAACTCAGGAAAGTAAAGTAGATTTTACATATAAAATGAGCAATATAAACTGGAATGAACTTTTTCCTTCTCAAGATGTTAATATAAACTGTAGTATTTTTATCAAGAGATCACAAGAAATCTACGATGCATGTTTCCCATTAAAAACAAAGTATGTATCTGAAAAAAAGACATCATAATCCTTGGATTTCTCAAGCTGTAGTTAACTCCATCAGACATAAAAATAACTTATATACAGACTTTAAAATTGGAGCTGTTACGGAAACTTACTACAAAGAATATCACAATATTTTAAATAGAGTAATAAAAAAAGCTGAACAATCATATTATATGAATATTTTCACACACTTTAAAAGCAACACAAGAATAATATGGAATGCTTTAAACAAACTTAAAAACATCTATAAGAACACCTTCCAAAATCCAATTAACTACAAAAACAAATTGTTATCAAATCCACTAGATATTTCAGAAGCATTTAATGAATATTATACAAACATTGCTCCCAGACCCACCCTACAGGAACTTAACGACTCAAGGCTGGAGGCTGCAGAACGCCTAGCCTCAGACCGTACTATTATTTTCGACCGATTGGGGCAAGAAGAACCTTGTGTCCTTCAACGCCTCAAAAACACAGTTTCTCCACCTATCCACTCGACACAATCTTCCAAACAACTATCCCCTATTCTTTGACAACACCCAGCTATCACCTTCCTCAACACTAAACATCCTCGGTCTATCCTTAACTCAAAACCTCAACTGGAAACTTCATATCTCATCTCTTACTAAATCAGCTTCCTCGAGGCTGGGCGTTCTGTACCGTCTCCGCCAGTTCTTCTCCCCTGCACAGTTGCTGTCCATATACAGGGGCCTTGTCCACCCTCGTATGGAGTATGCATCTCGTGTGGGGGGGCTCCACTCACACAGCTCTTCTGGATAGAGTGGAAGCTAAGGCTCTTCGTCTCATCAACTCTCCTCCTCATACTGATAGTCTTCTACCTCTTAAATTCCGCCGCAATGTTGCCTCTCTTTCTATCTTCTATCGATATTTCCACGCTGACTGCTCTTCTGAACTTGCTAACTGCATGCCTCCCCCCCTCCCGTGGCCCCGCTGCACTCGACTTTCTACTCATGCTCATCCCTATACTGTCCAAACCCCTTATGCAAGAGTTAACCAGCATCTTCACTCTTTCATCCCTCACGCTGGTAAACTCTGGAACAATCTTCCTTCATCTGTATTTCCTCCTGCCTACGACTTGAACTCTTTCAAGAGGAGGGTATCAGGACACCTCTCCTCCCGTATTTGATCTTGCTTTCGGCCACCTCTTTTGTTTCTTTTTTAGGAGCAGCGAGTAGCGGGCTTTTTTTTTTATTATTGTTTTCTTTTTTTGTGCCCTTGAGCTGCCTCCTTTGTTGTAAAAAAAAAAAAAAAAAAAAAAGCTAGACCTTAAGATACCTCCATCCACTACTGACCCCTTAAATTATTTACAAGGCAACTATCCATCACCTGTGATGGCTCCCACTGTATACCCACAAGATGCCATTAATGTCATAAACTCTTTGAAAGACAAAAAATGCAACTTGTTTGAAATTCCTGTATCACTCATTAAATCCAACAAAGAGCAAATGGCAATTCCAATATCAATTCTTTTTAACCAGTCTATCGCCACTGGTAAATTCCCACAATGTTGTAAACGCTATTATTATACCCATATACAAAAAAAGGCTCTAAATTTGATATTGGTAATTACAGACCAATTTCATTGCTAAATATATTTTCAAAAAATTTTGAAAAATTAATGAAAAAGTACTTAACAAATTTTCTTGAAGCTAAATCTATCCTTAAGGTGAACAATTCGGTTTCCATCTAGGCTTAAGGACCTTTGATGCCTTGAACACTTTTACTGAGAAAATTTACTATAGTTTGGATTCACATTACTCTCTGTTAAGCATTTACGTTGATTTTTCGCAGGCCTTTGATACCGTCAGACATGATATCGTTACTAAAATTAAATCATTATGGGATACGTGGTATTATACTTCACTGGTTCAAAGATTACCTAACCAATAGAACCGAATCTACTAAATTTATTCATCAAAGTTCAGAACCTTTGACTGTCAACTATGGGGTTCCACAAGGCAGTGTGTTAGGTCCAATATTATTCCTTCTTTATATAAATGGTCTAACCAACACATTTTCCAATATCAGAACAATTTTATTTGCTGATGACTCCACCTTGTACATCACTGGCTCTGACCCTCCTGATATGATTCACACCGTAAACAATGACCTGGATAACTTTGATGAATGGTTCTAAGCAACAGACTGACAGTTAATCTAAGCAAGATATTTTACATGCTCTTTACCAACAAGACTATAAAAACATTACCACCTTTAATTTATCAAAATAACCTAATTCAAAAAGTCACAACATAAACTTCTAGGTATAAGAGATGAATCACTAACATTTAAATCACATATATCAGAGCTTTGCATCAAAATATCAAGAATAGTATATCTCTTATATCAAATGAAAGATCTTATGCCCAAGCATGTGGCTGAGTGGTAGTGTGCCGGCGTCGCGTTTGGGAGATCCAGGAGGGGCGTCGTTTCGAATCCTGGCTGGTACACAGCTGTGATTTTTCAGTCACCGCCGAGTGGCCTAAGACTACCCACATGCTGCCCTGAAGACCACCAATCAACCCGGACTCTAGATAACCTCTCCAAGGTGAGGCTCTAAGATGAGCTCTAGGGGGCAGTATGAGCCAATGCGAGATGGCGCCACTATAAACACTCACCTGCGCCACAACGGGCTGGGCCGACCATCAGGACCCACCAGTGAGCAAGCCTAACGGTGCAATAGGCTGCAATGTAATAATTTTTTTTTTTTAAACTGCTCATGTCCTTCCTCATCTTTTTTCTGCACCCCAGTCTGGTGTAACACATGCCCCACATACCTTATAACTGCCCTTAATCAGATTACAAAAGATGACCGTAAGAATTTTTACGAACGGGCTTTTTGGATCACACCCAAGGAATTTTTAATTTAAAGAGGAAAGCATATTAAAAATATTTGACATAGATAAGATTCATATTGCAATCTACATGTACAAATTAATTCATAGCGGCAATGTAACCTCTCATCCACAACACAACTATCCCACCCACACACGAGGAAACCTCCGCACACCTCTACATAATCAGTCACTCTTTCAACACTCACTGTGCCACTCTGGACCGACACTTTGGAATTCAGTTCCTGACCACATGAAAACATTACCCACACGAAGCTCATTTAAAAAACAACTAAAAAAGCACATAATAGAACAGTACTGAATACTTTATGTACTTACATTTTGTCCTTACTTTTTCCTCCTTTATTCCCTTCTTTTTATTAACCATATATAAATACTCCAGATTATTATTATTATTATTATTATTATTATTATTATTATTATTATTATTATTATAAAATATTATTATTAATATTTTTATTATTATTATTATTATTATTATTATTATTATTATTATTATTATTATTATTATAAAATATTATTATTAATATTTTTATTATTATTATTATTATTATTATTATTATTATTATTATTATTATTATTATTATTATCATTGCCATTATTATTATTTTGTCTGGTGAAAATGTTTTATAAAACCTATGTTTTATATATATATATATATATATATATATATATATATATATATATATATATATATATATATATATATATATATATATATATATATATATATATATATATATATATATATATATATATATATATACCTACTATAACTCCTTCATACATGCTTTTCACATGCCTAGGCACTAGGTTGGTTGGGGAGCTGCTGGCTTTCCTTTAGTATTTACTTGTTTTACGTTACCTGCCTTATCTACATATCCTGTTTTGCCCCAAAAGCTTTGCTTCCTATGGGATGCTTATGTAAATAATTAATACAAAACTTTTCAGTGATGTGTTTAGGCATATTAAAGTGTTTCAAGTGTTTCCTCTCTCTCAGGACATGAATGAACCCTCAAACCTCTGGTCCAGGAGTCACCACGGCTGTCAGCAGAACAACTTGGAGCATCCGCCCTTCCTGCCGCCAGTGGTCAGAGACTCTCTCTTCTGCCACACGGTCTGCATGTCGGCAAGGCACTACATCGGACTCCACTACAGCCTCCACAACCTCTACGGACTGTCAGAGACGAGTGCCACCAATGCGTAAGTCTATGATGCTCACAGTTTTAGGTGCAGGGAGGGATATGCTGACAGTAGGTTTGTGGTGTGCATTCAGTATGGGCACAGTACATTAGTGATGTGCTTGCAATAAGATTGTGGTGTGCATTTATTATCGTTACAGTGTATTAATGATATACCCAAGTCATAGGCAAGAGGAAATACAGATGAAGGAAGGCTGTTTTTCTTTCAGAGTTTACCAGCCAAAGGGATGAAAGAATGAAGATGCTGGTTGACCCTTGCATAAGGGATTAGGATAGCATAGGGATGAGCCAGAGTTGAAGGTCTTGTACAGATACAGATGAAGGAAGGCAAGGCTGTTTTTTCAGAGTTTACATGCTTTTAAAAGGCATGAAAGAATAAAGATGCTGCCTGGTTGACTCTTGCATAAGGGATAAGGATGAGCCAAAGTAGAAATTTACCAGCCAAAGGGATGAAAGAATGAAGATGCTGGCTGGCTGACTCTTGCATAAGGGATTAGGGCAGCATAGGGATGAGCCAGTGTATGGACGGTAGGGGTTGAGGCATGCAGCTACCAAGTTCAGGAGTGCCTGCCAGTCCTCTTATTTATAAGATATCAATACTTATTTATTATTACTATCAATATGGCCATTACTTGTTGCCAGAGCCCTGCAGGGTGTGGGAGCCAGGCGGCCGTTCATGACTTCCCACTCGTCCTTCCCCGGCCAGGGCATCGATGGGGGCCACTGGACAGACCACTACGGGGGCCACTGGACGGACCACTACGGGGGCCACTGGACGGACCACTACGGGGGCCACTGGACGGACCACTACGGGGGCCACTGGACGGACCACTACGGGGGCCACTGGATGGACCACTACGGGGGCCACTGGACGGACTACTACGGGGGCCACTGGACGGACCACTACGGGGGCCACTGGATGGACCACTACTGGGGCCACTGGACGGACCACTACGGGGGCCACTGGACGGACCACTACTGGGGCCACTGGACGGACCACTACTGGGGCCACTGGACGGACCACTACGGGGGCCACTGGACGGACCACTACTGGGGCCACTGGACGGACCACTATGGGGGCCACTGGACGGACCACTACGGGGGCCACTGGACGGACCACTACGGGGGCCACTGGACGGACCACTACGGGGGCCACTGGACGGACCACTACGGGGGCCACTGGACGGACCACTACGGGGGCCACTGGACGGACCACTACGGGGGCCACTGGACGGACCACTACGGGGGCCACTGGACGGACCACTACGGGGGCCACTGGACGGACCACTACGGGGACCACTGGACGGACCACTACAGGGGCCACTGGACGGGCCACTACAGGGGCCACCGGACGGACCACTATGGGGGCCACTGGACGGACCACTACGGGGGCCACTGGACGGACCACTACGGGGGCCACTGGACGGACCACTACTGGGGCCACTGGACGGACCACTACGGGGGCCACTGGACGGACCACTACGGGGGCCACTGGACGGACCACTACGGGGGCCACTGGACGGACCACTACGGGGGCCACTGGACGGGCCACTACGGGGGCCACTGGACGGACCACTACGGGGGCCACTGGACGGACCACTACGGGGGCCACTGGACGGGCCACGTGTGCTCCCACTGCATCAACATGTGGCACTCCACCGCAGGTCAGTGCTGCTGGAATTTATTTATTAATTTATCAATTTATCTATTTATTTTGTATTTTTATTATTATTATTATTATTATTATTATTATTATTATTATTATTATTATTATTATTATTATTATTATTATTATTATTATTATTATTATTATTATTATTATTATTATTTTATTTATTTATTTATTTATTTTTCTTTTCTTTTTTACATCCTGGCCCACAGCTGGTAGGCTTTCTTTAGGGGCCTGGTGGTCAGCCCGAGCCCGTCATGGCGCAGGGCAGGCGAGTGTTTACAGTGATGCCATCTATTCTGAACAGGCAATGGGCCACGTTATTTAGAGATTCCAGCGCCCAAACACACACGTGACGTGACTTTTATAGGAGTTGTGGGCCTTCCCGTGGGTAGTTTTGTGACCCTGGTGGTAGTTTGACAAGGCTTCTGTGCCATGAACTCTAATAACCACTCCTGAGAATGCATTTTACCTCTCTCTTTGCCTTAAGAAATAGCTGGTGTGTGAGGGTCAGTAGTGTGTAAGAATCCCAGGCAAAGCATTCCCTTGTCAAGTTTATTCTGTGGTGACATGCAGCTGTTCCCTCTCCTCTACAGCAAACACCCTTGCTCTGTCCTTATCTCAAGTTCTTACCTGAAAACTTCTCATCCCATCTCTCAAAAACTTAATGTCTTCTTCTGGCACCGTGGCCCAACCTGCCACATGACTATTGTCCACTCAGGAAGGGACGGTCCACCACACAGCCTGAGATCATGAGGACACTGTGAAGAGAACACTTAATATAACACGAGTGCATTGATGTATGGCAGAATTGTTACAATTTTTAAAGGCTGAATTTAGATTAACTTTTACATGGATGATATATTTTTGGAGTTCATATTATCAATTTTTCACCTCCTCTTCCTCCTCCTCTTCCTCCTCCATGTGCATACTGTTTTTCACTCCAGTGTAATTGTGTGTGTGTGTGTGTGTGTGTGTGTGAGAGAGAGAGAGAGAGAGAGAGAGATTCTATGTCATCAACACCCAAAATAAGGCGCTGTAAGTCAGCCTATGGTCCTAAGCATATCAGGCTCCCACTGTTACTATTCCCCAAGGCCACAGAGAAGGCTAACCGTGTTTTCCTGGGTGGTGTTTTCCCGTTCAGGGTGCAAAAGCCGTGTGAAACTATCAGCAGCACCACCCTGCATCTCTGTTTGTCTGTATCTCTGTGTCCCTGTCTTCCTAAATGTATCAGGCTCCCACTGCGCCTATTTCCCAAGCCCACAGGGAAGAGTAACTGGGTTGTCTTGGGTGTTTTCTCCTTCAAGGCACAGAAGCCATGCAAAACTACCGCCAGGCTCAGGAAACCGCCCATGGAAACCCCGACAACCTCTGCGAGAGCCTTTTGAAATAGATGGAGCAAGCCTGTGAGGAGTTTGACAATATGGACCTTAACTTCATCATCTGCCAACTTGACGCAGCCTTTCACGCAACTTTTCCCCATCCTTTACAATACTCAGCTGCTGCACTCTTCCACATGAAGCATTTACAATCTGTCCTAAATCATCTTCCTAAGTCCCTGTCACCAATCAAATTCTTCCCTTCCTGTGCTGTCTTCTGTGCCTTCATTTCATAGTCACTGCTGTTCTGAACTTGCTAACAGCTGCTTCCTTCCTGCCTTCTGCAGTGCCCGAGGCTTTCTGCTCAAGCTCATTCCTCTGTTATTTAACTTCCTAATGCCTGAGTTAACCAAAATCATCACTTTTTTACATCCCTTTCCCTGGTAAACTCTGAAATACTTGTCCTTCCTTATTTCTGCATTTTGTCCTGACTGCCATTTGCTTCACTCAGTCCTCTCTAAGTCACTGCCATCACACTCATTCTTCTTTAATTCCTATCTTCTATGCCTTAATTTCATAGTCACTGCTGTTCTGAACTTGCTAATAGCTGCCTCCCTCCAGCCACACACACACACACACACACACACACACACACACACCACCTTCTTCCTCCTCCCTACCAATTTAACAGAGGCAGGAAATAACATAGAAGCTGCCAATGATTTTTTTTTGTTATTATTAATCAACATCTTTTAGTAAGGAAGAGCTTCACTTTCTCCAGTGCTCCTGTCACCTTTTTCCTCCCCCCAGAACACTTCAGAAATATGTCAGGGTCAAGAAATAGTTGGGAACCTGCCAGCATCAGAAATATGTCAGGGTCAAGAAATAGTTGGGAACCTGCCAGCATCAGAAATATGTCAGGGCAAGAAATAGTTAGGAACCTGCCAGCATCAGAAATATGTCAGGGGCAAGAAATAGTTAGGAACCTGCCAGCATCAGAAATATGTCAGGGTCAAGAAATAGTAGGAACCTGCCAGCATCAGAAATATGTCAGGGTCAAGAAATAGTTGGGAACCTGCCAGCATCAGAAATATGTCAGGGGCAAGAAATAGTTAGGAACCTGCCAGCATCAGAAATATGTCAGGGGCAAGAAATAGTTAGGAACCTGCCAGCATCAGAAATATGTCAGGGTCAAGAAATAGTTAGGAACCTGCCAGCATCAGAAATATGTCAGGGGCAAGAAATAGTTGGAACCTGCCAGCATCAGAAATATGTCAGGGGCAAGAAATAGTTAGGAACCTGCCAGCATCAGAAATATGTCAGGGGCAAGAAATAGTTGGGAACCTGCCAGCATCAGAAATATGTCAGGGGCAAGAAATAGTTAGGAACCTGCCAGCATCAGAAATATGTCAGGGGCAAGAAATAGTTGGGAACCTGCCAGCATCAGAAATATGTCAGGGGCAAGAAATAGTTAGGAACCTGCCAGCATTTTTTAGTTGGTATAAATGACATCTATTGGTGAGGAAGAGCTGTGATTTTGCCACTCCTTCCCTTCTTTCCTCCTTCTCTCCTGTTCCTTCTTTCCTCCTTTCCCTCTGCCCCTTCTCCCCTCCCTCCTCCCAGACCCTCCAGGAATTATTCAACAAAGGCCAGAAATAGTTAGGAAGCTGGCCGCAGTGTTTTTAGTTGCTGTAAATGACATCTTATGGTGAGTCAGAGCTGTGCCTTTGCTGTTACTCATACTCCTTTTCCTCCTCTCAGACCCTCCAGGAATTTAATGAAGGCAAAAAATAGCAAAGAGGCTGCCAGTATTTAGTTCATATTAAGTGACATCTTTAGTGAGGAAGAACTTTGATTGATTTCCTTTTTCCTCCCCTCAAATCCCTCCAGTAGGCTGAGAAGAAGCTCCAGAGCCTGGCCCCGGAGATGGAGGGGCAGCGGCGGGCCAGGAAGCCCTCCAGCTCTGAGACGTGTGGCGCCACAACCAACAACTCCGCGTGCAGGGCGGGCTTAGAGAAAGGCTTTACACAGACCCTGGATAATGCTCCTGGTCTTGTTCCTCTTCTTCTTCTTGTTCTTCTTCCTCTTTACCTTAGTCATGCTGCATTATGAATCATGTTACTTAATATATCCTCTTCTTCTTTACCTTAGTCATACTGTGTTATGAATCATGTTAATTAATATATCCTCTTCTTCTTTACCTTAGTCATGCTGCGTTATGAATCATGTTAATTAATATATCCTCTTCTTCTTTACCTTAGTCATACTGTGTTATGAATCATGTTAATTAATATATCCTCTTCTTCTTTACCTTAGTCATGCTGCGTTATGAATCATGTTAATTAATATATCCTCTTCCTCTTTACCTTAGTCATGCTGCATTATGAATCATGTTAATTAATATATCCTCTTCCTCTTTACCTTAGTCATACTGCGTTATGAATCATGTTAATTAATATATCCTCTTCTTCTTTACCTTAGTCATACTGTGTTATGAATCATGTTAATTAATATATCCTCTTCCTCTTTACCTTAGTCATGCTGCATTATGAATCATGTTAATTAATATATCCTCTTCCTCTTTACCTTAGTCATGCTGTGTTATGAATCATGTTCATTAATATATCCTCTTCTTCTTTACCTTAGTCATGCTGTGTTATGAATCATGTTAATTTATATATCCTCTTCTTCTTTACCTTAGTCATGCTGCGTTATGAATCATGTTACTTAATATATCCTCTTCTTCTTTACCTTAGCCATACTGTGTTATGAATCATGTTAATTTATATATCCTCTTCTTCTTTACCTTAGTCATGCTGCGTTATGAATCATGTTAATTAATATATCCTCTTCTTCTTTACCTTAGTCATGCTGCGTTATGAATCATGTTAATTAATATATCCTTTCTTTTTACTTTAGTCATGCTGCGTTATGAATCATGTTCATATCAGACATGGGGTAATCGTAATCAATTACAATTGTTTACAGTTTTTCAAGTAATCGTAATCAATTACAATCGTTTACAGTTTTTCAAGTAATCGTAATCAATTACAATTGTTTACAGTTTTTCAAGTAATCGTAATCAATTACAATCGTTTACAGTTTTTCAAGTAATCGTAATCAATTACAATTGTTTACAGTTTTTCAAGTAATCTTAATCAATTACAATTGTTTACAGTTTTTCAAGTAATCTTAATCAATTACAATCGTTTACAGTTTTTCAAGTAATCGTAATCAATTACAATCGTTTACAGTTTTTCAAGTAATCGTAATCAATTACAATCGTTTACAGTTTTTCAAGTAATCGTAATCAATTACAATTGTTTACAGTTTTTCAAGTAATCTTAATCAATTACAATCGTTTACAGTTTTTCAAGTAATCGTAATCAATTACAATCGTTTACAGTTTTTCAAGTAATCGTAATCAATTACAATTGTTTACAGTTTTTCAAGTAATCGTAATCAATTCATAGACTTCACAACTAGTTGACGGGAAATCTCTTCAGTCTTGGCGCGCTGGCTTCGCGTAAGGGGCCGATTGTTATGGCGACTTTCACTGCGACAACTCAAACACACTCTGCGTTCTTACTCCGAATTTAAGTGGAAACAGGACGAAATCTTCAAGTTTTAGTGCATACAAGCAGGCAGGAGTGTCTCTAGAGTGATTTGGTCGAGGATTCAAGGTAACTTATATAAAATAGCACCATGCGTGCACTTTGAAAACGTTGTGTAAAAAATGGCAAATTTGCGTAACTTTAGGTTGAAATCTTTACGTAAAATGAATGATAACTGTAGGATAGTGAAGTCCACAGTTTTACGTATTAGGAAACAAGAAATGTACGTTTAGTTAGTGCCTACATGGCAACTCACCTCAGTTCCCGCGTCGCCTAACTCGCCTTAGGCACGCAGTCAGCTAGGCACTTCCCCTCTGTAAAGGATTATCGCTGTCCTGCCTCTGTTTACTCTCCAAGTAAAGGACCTACAGTTATTCATCGTCTCTGTACCCTTCCCCACAACTGCAAGGATCCAGAGGACGATACAAGAAGACACAGCGTGCAGAACTTCATGGTGAGCAACAGGTTGGCCCAGCGCCTGCATTTGCTGAAGCTCGTCGGGTTCTTCCCCGGGGACGTGCAGGCCGACCTGGACCGGGCCAAGGCAGAGGAGAAGGAGGACGACGAGGTGATCTTGGCCCAGCTTGCCAGGGAGCTGGCCGACGACCAGCCGGACCCGCCGACGGACGAGTTGCTCCTCGCCGCGGTCGGCAACTACGCCGGCTACCTGGCCAGGAAGGTCCAGGCCAACTCCTCTGTGGCCGAGTGCTGCAAGCAGGAGCTTGCCCAGCAGGAGGAGATGAAGATTACCGTGGAGCTCGAGAGGGGCGACCCGCCCTCTGTGATGTTCGACGCCCTGGTCGAGCTGGTCGACAGGGGAGAGCTGGAGACGGGCCGGGCGGTCCTGAAGCGGCCATCTCTCCCAATGGCCCAATGGCCCACGGGATGTCGCTGTGGGACTCCCTGATGTGCAGGGAGGACAAGAAGGAGCGCAGGTTGAGGTTCCTCTCCCTTGCCATGCGCCACAGGGACGGGTTCAGGCACCTCCTGGAGTTCCTGGCGGCCTCAGACCCGACCTTGCAGGGGTACAGGTGCCAGGAGGGGCACAACCTGGCCAACACCATCTTGCCGCACATCAGCAGGTCCCTCTTCAACTGTTTCGGTGCTAATTTCTCCAAGGACGTGACCTCAGAAGCGAGGAAGAACAAGGCCTTGAAGCAGCCGACCGGCAGGAAGAGGAGCAGTATCGAGGAGGGCAGGAAGGAGACGGCGAGGAACAGGGACGTGTACAAGTCCAGGAAACTGACCGGGGCCCACAAGTCATAGGCCAAAAGGCTAAAGTGATTGTTCAGGGACGAGGGCCAGATAGCCGGCAAGACGTGCTGCGGCAATAGTGACATCGGAATTCAACCAAAATAAGTTGTGATTGTATATAGAAAAATGAATATTTTGCTTTTGTTGAGTAAAATTAAGATGTTTCTGCATGCTTTCCTCAAGTATTAAGTTTCTAATGTGAAAATTAAGTGATTTATTAGATGTTAAAAACTTACGTAAAAAATTGCACTAAATAAAGAAAAAATAAGTAGCTATTTCGGGCAAAAACTTATAAGATATGCTAAATATTGCTATTGATTCTGAAAATATAAGTGATTATCTCTGCATTTGGTGATGTTTGTGCATCTAGCGTAAAATCTGAGGATTTTATAGCCTTTTTAAGTTTTGTTATACTTATATAAAAAACAATTAATCGGGATTTTATTAGGGAACGACTTTGAATTTTTTGATACCGCTGCTCATGGAGACTCATATATGCCTAAGGGAGGTGCCTGTTTTAGTTTCAGGTCGCTAGCTGCTTTGGTTTTGAAAATATTTAAATTTTAAATTTTTGAAAATCGGCCCCCTGCGAATCGGCCCCGCGCCCCGTTTCCCGTCAAGAGATTGTGAAGTCTATGATCAATTACAATCGTTTACAGTTTTTCAAGTAATCGTAATCAATTACAATTGTTTACAGTTTTTCAAGTAATCGTAATCAATTACAATCGTTTACAGTTTTTCAAGTAATCTTAATCGATTACCCTCTTATTTTTTTAAAATAATCGTAATCGTAATCGAATACATTATAAAAGTACAACTGTAATCGTGATTACTTTTGTGATTACATTAGCAAAGTTTAGTTAATAGTTTCTCGTACAGCAAGTATGTACTCTAAATATCTATAGTAATTCAACCAATTAAATATTCAGCATGGTACATGTGTGACATTTGCAAGTTCACCTTTCAGTCCTTCCTGTAGTCATGATTAATACATCATATAATCGTAATCGTAATTGATTACACTTAATTTTATTGTAATTGTAATCACAATCGTGAAAATATGAAGTAATCATAATCGTAATTGATTACATAACATAAGTAATCGCCCCATGTCTGGTTAATATACAGTAAAATCTTGCTAGCTTCTCTTCTCTCCTCCTTCCCCTCCTCCCTTCCCCTCTCCCCTCCCTCCCCCAACACATTCCCTACACATTTCTCCTCCTCCCCAGCCTGAGCACCTCACCACAGAGCTGTCCAAGATGCCTCACGTCCAAGAAGTCCCAGGTTTACAAGTGGAAGGGCCTGCTCAAGGAACTCCGCTGCTCTCTCCTGGACGGAAGGAACCAGGAGATGGAGAGGAGGTGATGGAATAATGTAGGCTCCAGTATTTTAGTTTTTCAGCTTATTCAGAGAGTTGGCAGTTTTGAGGTTTTGTGGTGTCAGGCATGCCTTCCCTTATCACTAATTCCTCCTCCTCCTGGCCCTTGTCACTTGCCTGTTACAGTGTGGAGAGGGAGGGAATACATGAGGGAGGCATTGAAAGGGAGGATTAAGATGTGATGAGGGAATGTCGTCAATTCCATTCTTTTCTTCGTAATTGTAATTGTTTTCAGAGTTGTTTTAATGCATATGTAGTGCAGCGACTAGGCCTGACGGGCAAGCCTCCCATAACCCACTCAGCCAGCGGGGTACCTCTTTGGCCGACTGATAAGGTAGTGGCTCTCCTGTCACGCTGGTCACAGGTTCAATCCTGGGCAGCCAACAAAACCCTCTCCTTGTCTTGATTAATGTCTCGTGTGTTTCAATACACGCAGAGGACGTGTGGGACCGGGTGTAGTAGAAAAGAGAGAAAAATCTCGGCCTTAAACATATAACAGGGAGGCAGGACGAGGCGGCAGGACTATAGTGCTAGAAGGCAGGGAACGTATCAGGGAGGCAGGGAAACACAGTTTTCTTATTTTTAGTATACGAATACTAATTCAACTTAACTTCTTCCATGGAATGAGATGAAGAAGAAGAAGAAAAAGAAGAGGAAGAAGACTTAGGAACAAAGGTAAAAAATAGCACATAATTTCTTTTTTATTCATTTTTTCTCCTTTTATTTTCTTTATTTTCTTCCATCTTTTCATCATCATTTCTTCCTTCTCCTCCTCTTTCAATTTTTCTTTCTCTGCTCCTCCTCCTCTGCTCCCTTCCTTCCTCTCTCCTCCTCCTGTCCACTCTACAGGTTCTTGGTGACTGTCATTGTTGTCAAAATACGTCTGTTAGTGTTAATAAAACCCGTCCCTGGGCTGGGGCTAGAGTCTGTTGAGCTGCCCTGGCCTCTACAGGAAGGTCTGGGCACACTAGAGGGCTTGGAAGGGGCTGTTTGGGGGCTGAAAACATGTTGCATTGGCCCTGTAACTGTGGGGTCTGTTTAGGGAATTATTGTGTGTGTGTGTGTGTGTGTGTGTTAAGGCCTCAGGGGCGGCTGGGGGAGTGATTCGGCCAGTGTCCTTTTCTTTATTTCCTTTACTTAATATTCTTGTTTTATTTCAGTTTTTCTTAACTTTTTTATTTGTTACTTTCCTTGTTTTCTTTCCCTAACCTGTTATTTTTCCTCGTTATTTTGTTTTCCTCTTTCCTTAATATTTCTTGTCATTATTTCATGTCTTCTTGCTGCTGGTCTTCCCCTTTCTCCTCCACTTCTCCATTTTATCTCCTCCTCTCCAGTTCTTCTCCTCCCTTTCACCTCCCTCCTAAGGTCGGAAGCATTTGCCCCGCACATCAGCTGTTCCCAAAGGCCAAAAAGGAGGGCAGGGAGGGTCATAAGAAGTGTTCTTTTAGGTTCACGGTGCAGAGGAAGATAGATTATGACCTCCTCCTCCTCCTCCTCCTCCATCTCTCCTCCTTTCTCATA
Organism: Eriocheir sinensis; assembly: GCF_024679095.1. Taxonomy (NCBI): domain Eukaryota; kingdom Metazoa; phylum Arthropoda; class Malacostraca; order Decapoda; family Varunidae; genus Eriocheir; species Eriocheir sinensis. Next base: position 16,469 of record NW_026110945.1, on the reverse strand, counting down.
TCTTCTTCCCTTCCTTCATTCTTCTTCTCTTCCTTCCTCACCTTCCTTCCCTTCTTCTCTTCTCTTCTCCCTTTCCCTTGCCTCCTTCCTCTCCCTCCCTCCTCCTCTTCCTTCCTTTCCCTTCTCTCTATCCCTCTTCCTCCTTCTTGGGTCTAATGATAATAACAATGGTAATAATAATAGTAATATATATTTGTAATTTATTTTTATTGAGCATTCCTACATTATTTTATTATTACAGGAGGTACACACACACACACACACACACACACACACACACACACACACACACACACCAAGATAAATGGGAGAGAAATAGGGGAGAAAAGTGACAATTGTAACAAGAAATGGAGTGCTAGTGAGAGGGAATGAGGAGATAAATAAACTGTAATGAATGGGAACGTGGGAGGGAGAGAAGTGAATAGTGCAGGAATATAGATGAGTTTAGGGCGGCCAGATCCACAGGGAGGTGAGGTCAGGAAGAGAGCAGCGAAGGGCAGAGTTAGGAAGGGAAGAAGTGTGAGCACGGAGACCAAGAGGGGATCAAGAAACAGCTTTAGCCAAGTACTGTACATGACACGCAGCAGAGCAAGGGGATATACATGCAGTGGAAAGGTGTTATACAAGAGGTGTGTGTGGTGTGTCAGGATGAGACAGAATGAAGCGTGTATGAGCAGTATGGTGTGGGTGTGGCAGCGAAAGGAGTGGAGTGTGCTGTGCCGATATGGTTTGGACATGTGATGAGAATGGGTTTGTGAAGAGAGTGTATGAGGGAAGGCTTGAGAGAGGGACTGTCAGGGAAAGTGAGAAGAAGAAGGAAGAGGAGAAGACTGCATGGGTATATAAGTGAAGATTTAAAGAGATAGAAGAAGAGGAATTGAAGAGTGAGAGTGCCACAGCAGGGACAGATGGAGGCACTTCTGAGATTGAGATACACACACACTGACTGACTAACTACTGAGGAAATGTAGTAGTAGTAGTAGTAGAAAGAGAGAAAGAATAAGGAGAAGGAAGAGAAAGAGACAGAAGGCTGTGCTCTCTCTCTCTCTCTCTCTCTCTCTCTCTCTCTCTCTCTCTCTCTCTCTCTCTCTCTCTCTCTCTCTCTCTCTCTCTCTCTCAGGATGACCCCCACAGTATGTTGACAACCCCCACAGACACATATATGGGTCCCCCCCCCTCTTTCTCTATAGAGCTAATTCTTTCTCATTATTTTTATTATTTCTCTTCCTATCAGAACCCCGACAAAAGATGAAGAAGAAGATGAAAGAGAAGAAGAAGAAGATGAAAGAGAAGAAGAAGAAGAAGGAGGAAGTGAAGAAGAAAAGTTTGTCTTTCAATAATAATAATAAAATATATGTTGAAAGAAATCAGTTTAAATTTTGTCCATATAACACACACACAGACATATACCCTCTCCTTCTCTTCTTTTCTTCCTGCAATACATTAAAACATATTACTATCCAAATCTA
>NW_026110945.1:0-10000 GCF_024679095.1 Eriocheir sinensis | reverse complement strand
ACCTTGCCCTGCCCCAGGGCCATCAGCTGGGAGGTGAGGTGTGTGTACAGGCCTGGCCACACCTCCAGCACCAGCACCACCTTGCCCTGCACCAGGGCCATCAGCTGGGAGGTGAGGTGTGTGTACAGGCCTGGCCACACCTCCAGCACCAGCACCACCTTGCCCCACACCAGGGCCATCAGCTGGGAGGTGAGGTGTGCGTACAGGCCTGGCCACACCTCCAGCACCAGCACCACCTTGCCCCACACCAGGGCCATCAGCTGGGAGGTGAGGTGTGTGTACAGGCCTGGCCACACCTCCATCTCACCCTGAAACACCAGACAGTGAAATAAAGTATAATAAATATACTGTATTATTATTATTATTATTATTATTATTATTATTATTATTATTACTATTGTGTTTGGCTTCCCTGTTAAGAGTGGTTCATAATGGGAAGTTTGTGATATAGTTGAGTAAAATAAAATATATATACCATCTTTTATTATTATTATTATTATTATTAGTAGTAGTAGTAGTAGTAGTAGTAGTAGTAGTAGTATCATCATTATTATGAGGTTTGACTTCCCTGCTGGAGTGATTCACACTGGCAAGTGTCTGGATGAGGAGACAGAGCTGAGAACATCCATGAATTTATGAAAGTAAGTACAGTTGTATGAAAGCAGAAATAGAGGCAGGTCAACACAAGCTAAGTTAAAATCCTCTATACTATGACTAAGTAAATGCAAACAAAAACCAGACAAGCAAGCAGAGACAGACACACACACACACACAGATACATTGTGACTTAGAATGACCTGGAAAATAGAGAAAATTGAGCTCAAGCTAAAAATATTCATGAACTTAAAGCTAAACTTGATAAACTGACATTTGGAGACAGGACCAGTGTAAAGCATCCTGTATATTACTAGGTAAATACACACACACATACAACCTCCACCCTAACGGACATACACAAGAGCCCACAAGTGTAGCTCAATTCCTATATATCACAACTATAGTCTGCTCACTTAATTCTGACCCAAGCTGACAACATAAACCTAAGCGTGGTCATAAGCACAGTGCAGATTAGCAGACAGTGCTGCGTGAGATAAACACAAACAGAGGTTAAAAAAACTTGGAAGCCATAGCAGCAGCCAGTCAGCACTCAGCTTGCAAACACACTTAGGTTTATGTTGTCAGCTTGGGTCTGACATAAGTGAACAGACTTTAGTAAGGCTTTAGGCCAAGAGAGAGAGAGACTGAGAGAGCAGGACTTGCCTTTTCATCCCCCACTGCCGAGTCATAACCAGCAGACACAACACCATAACTAACTCAGGACCATACTAGAAGAGAAAATAGTCGTGCTTAGGGTTCAAACGGCACAACAGGTTCAGTCTAGCCTCCTCTGATCATATGCTGAGGTTTGTGCATAGGTGTGTGTGTGTGTATTTACCTAGTTGTAGTTCTACAGGGCCTGGGCTTACGCTCGTGTGGTCCCGTCTCCATATCTATAATTATCCAACTTTTCCTTGAAACTTTGCACACTCTTCGCCGATACTATTTCTTCACTTAATCTATTCCAAACCTCTATATTTCTTTGTGGGAAGCTATATTTCTTTACGTCTCTTGAACATCTTCCCTTCCTCAACTTTTTACTATGTCCTCTAGTATTCCTGCTGGAAGGTTCCTCTCTTAGTAGCAATTTCTCGTTATCCACTTCTTCCATTTTACTCAATAGCCTATATATTTGTATTAGGTCTCCTCTTTCTCTTCTTTGTTCTAGTGTTGGCAAGTCCATTTCCTTTAGTCTCTCTTCATATGTCAGTCCCTCCAGTTCTGGAACCATTTTTGTTGCCATCCTCTGTATTCTTTCTAGTTTTACTATGTGTTTCTTCATATGTGGAGACCACACTGTTTCCGTGTATTCTAGTTTAGGTCTGATCATAGTAGTTATTAATTTTTTCATCATTTCTTTGTCCATGTAGTGGAATGCTATGCCTATATTTCTCACCATGTTATATGTATCACCAAAGATCCGATTTATATGACTTCCTGGTTGCATATAATCTTGCATTATTACTCCCAGGTCTCTCTCTTCATTTACTTTCTTTAATATTTCACCATCTCCCATTTTATATGTCCATTTTGGTCTTTCTGCACTTTTTCCCATTTCCATAACATGACATTTCCTCACGTTGAATTTCATCTCCCATTTCTGACTCCATTTCCAAATCTTGTCTAGGTCCTCTTGCAGCTCCTTGCAGTCTTCACTGTTTCTTATCTGACTTTGCAGTTTAGCATCATCTGCAAACAGGCTCATGTAGCTGTTTATTCCCTCTGGCATATCATTAATATAGACTAGGAAGAGTACTGGTGCTAAAACCAACCCCTGGGGCACTCCACTTTCCACCGCTCTCCATTCCGATCTAGTGTCCTTAACCACGGTTCTCATCTCTCTTCCTCTTAGGTAGCTTTCCATCCAGCACTTCATTTTCCCTCTCACTCCTCCTTTATTTTCTAGTTTCCACAGCAGTCTTGAATGTGGAACTTTGTCAAATGCCTTCATTAAGTCTAGGTAAATGCAATCCACCCATCCGTCCCTTTCCTGTAATTTGTCCGTCACTCTTGAGTAAAAGCTCAGCAAGTTTGTCGCACATGAGCGGCCTTTCCTAAACCCATATTGATTGTTTGTGATTAGATTATGTTCTTCTAGAAATCTCATCCATTGTACTTTTATTCATTTCCCACATATTTTGCATACTACACTGGTCAGAGACACCGGTCTGTAATTTAGGGGTTCTTCCTTTTTTCCACTTTTGTATATAGGTACCACTTCTGCCCTCTTCCACTCCCTAGGCACTGTGCCCGTTTTAATTGAGCACCTAATGATGTCATATATCGGGCCAACTAGCTCATTTCTGCATTCTTTAAGTATAAAACCTGAAACTCCATCCGGTCCCACGGCCTTCCCTTCTTCCAATTCCCCCAATAGTTTTTTTATCTCCTCTTTATCTATTTTGACCTCTTCCATATATACATCTAAGTTGTTTTCTTGTGGTTCATTAAATAATGATTCTTTGGTAAACACTTGCTGGAATTTTTTGTTAAATAATTCCGCCATGCCTTTGGGATCCTCAATCTCTACATTCTCTTCAGTCAGTCTTTCAATTGTTTCTCTTGATTTAATTTTTCCATTTATAAATCTATAAAATAATTTAGGTTGTTCTTTACACTTTTCCACAATATCCTTTTCGTATCGTTTCTCTTCTTCCTTTCTCACTTTCACGTATTCATTTCTCGTTGCCTTAAAGTCTTCTTTGTTTCTTTGATTTCTGTTTCTTTTTAATCTTGACCACGCTTTGTCTCTCTTTTCTTTTGCCTTTGCACATCTTGCATTAAACCAGTCCTTTTTAGCCCTCTCCCTCGGTCTGTATTTTGGTACGAACTTCATGACACCTGTGTTGTACGCCCTCAAGAAAATATCATATTATCCTTGAACTTCGCTTGTACTCATTAACTCTTTCCAATCCATTTCACCAAAAAACTTCTTGAGGTTTTCCACCCCTGCTTTCCTATAGTTTAATCTATTGCTTCTATAAGTCTCGTCTCGTTCCCTTCCTTCCTCCTCCATTTCCATCTCTATGAGCATGTGATCACTTTTTCCCAGGGGGCAATCATACCTCAATTCATCCTTCACATGAATCTCTCTTGTCAACACCAAATCCAGTCTTGCCGGTTCATCGTCTCTTCTATATCTAGTGCTTTCCTTCACCCCTTTTTTTTTTTTTTTTTTTTTTTTTTTTTACATTGCAGCCTATTGCGCCGGTAGGCTTCTTCCCGGTGGATCCTGATGGTCGGTCCAAGGCTTCTCTCCAGTAGGTCCTGATGGTTGGCCCAGCCCGTTCTGGCGCAGGCGAGTGTTTATAGTGGCGCCATCTTGCATTGGCTCATGCTGCCCTCCCAGAGCTCATCTTTGATCCTAGAATCTAGAGTCCGGGTTGATAGGTGGTCTTCTGGACAGCATGTGGGTAGTTTTAAGCCACTCGGCGGCTGAAAAATCCCAGCTTGGTGGCACCGGGCGGATTGAACTCGCGTCCTCCTGAACACGAGGCCGTTACTTTGACGACTCAGCCACCGCCTCCCCAAATCAAATTTTCCATCATTAAATTCAAGAATCTATTCCCCCATGCCACATCACTACCATTGCTCTCGAACCTCTCCCAGTCAACCTCTTTGCAATTGAAATCTCCAACAAGTATTACTCCTTTGTTTGCCTTAAGCAATCTCCTCAAACTCTGTATGGTGTCATCAATCATGTTTTCATAATCTTCTTTACTCCATGATGTAGTTGTTGGTGGTACATATGCTACTGCAATCATCATCCATTCTCTATTCCTGATTTCCAAGCTTACACTCATTATCTCTGCTTTTCCCACTCCATATTCAATTGTTTTTACTAATAACTCTTTCTTTATCATTATCACCACTCCTCCTCTGCCTTTGCCCATTCTATCCTTCCTCCACACACTGTATCTTCCATCTAACTCAATTTGGATGTTTTCCTTTAGTTTAGATTCAGTTAGGCAAACTATCATGGGATCCCTCTCTTTTAGGTAATCTTGCAGCTCTATTTTACTAGAGATCAACCCATCTACATTTGTGTACATTATTCTTATTCCCCTCTCTGTATCTTTCTGATCTAGTTTTCGCTCCCCTTTCTCTTCTCCCTTATGAACCATTTCTTGATTCGATCCCTCGAAATTCTCCAAAAAAATGCTTCTTTTTCTTCCTCAGATCTTGCGTTATTTTTTGCTTTTGTCTCTGCCAGTAATTCATTCCATTTCATCCTTTCTTCTTCATTTCTATTTTTCTTTATATATATATCCTTACATCCTTCCGTTTCTTTTAGTTTAGTTGTTCTATATAGTATGTCTTCGGCTGCCATTTGTGATTTTAGCTTTAACTTAACTGGTCTAGTTTTCCCTTCAATAAATGGACCCATTCTATAAATTTCGTCTACTTCCTCCTCGATACTCTGCCTTTCTGCATCATTTAGGTTCTTGAGCAGGTCTTTGACCGATTTCAGTTCCTCTTTATCCCTTTTTGGTTTATATGTTATATTCTTTTCTTTCATCCCAAAAATAATAACACTTCTTTTTTTGTCCGCTACTTCTCTCACTAATTCTTCATTTTTCTTTAAGGCCTTGACTACCTCTTTCTCCACGTCTTCCTTATCCTCTTTCATTTGCTGTGTGTGTGTGTGTGTGTGTGTGTGTGTGTGTGTGTGTGTGTGTGTGTGTGTGTGTGTTGGGGTCCTAATCGGTCAATCAGATTGTATCTAACTGACAAAATGTGTCAAATGTAGCAATTTCAATATGGTATGCCACATAAACTGTACTGCATTGTAGGGATCTTGCTTTTCCTGTCTCTCAAGCCTGGACATCTAACGCCGCTTAGTAATGAAGGGGAAAAAATTCACACTAAGCTGCACACAACTTTCTACTCTGTCTCATTCCTATGCTATACAAATCCCTTATGCAGGAGTAAACCACCGTCTGCATTCCTTTATCCCTTTTGCTGGTACACTCTGGAACAAACAAGCTTCCTTTGTCTGTGCTTCCTCCTGCCCATGACTTGAACTCTTTCATGAGGGGAATATCAAGACACCTCTCCACCTGTAACTGACTCTCTCCAGACCACTCACTTCTATCTACTTTTACAGGAGCAATGCATAGTGGGCTTTTTTCCCCTTGAGCTGCTTCATTTACTGGACAAAGGAAAAAAAGAAAAAGAGCTTCTCACTCCCTTGGCCTCTGTCTTTTCCTGACCTACTAACAATGACCAGAGCTGCCCAGCCTCAACCTCTGCCTCACCTGCTTCTCCAGACTTGCCATCGGTTGCTGCTGCTGCCGCACCCCCAGCAAGAGGCTGACCGCGCGGGGATTCCTGGCTGACGTCTTCCTCTGGGGCATGTCTTCCGTCATCCTGCAACACAAAGGTTCACCTTCATCAACTGGTTAAGATTTATTTCAGAGGCAATATTTGCCCAAGGTTTTTGATATGGGGTCATTTTCAATAATTTTAAATGTAGAAATTCAACTGTGACAAAACAGAGCCTTGAGGACACATTATTGTGGGGATAAATGCCTAACAGATAGCCTATCTGTTAGGCATTTATAGTGCACAGGTAGGTTGCCCAGGTTGTCTGAGCAACTGCCGTTTTGCCCTTCTCGGCTGATGTTGCCCTTCTGAAAAATAGTGTTACGAATGTGTGTATTTTTTCCTAATATTATTTCCTCCAGGGACGTTATTATAGTCCCCGTTTTCTATTTTTACCCTCCCTCCCCTAGTGCTGTTGCAAAAGTAACCAATGATATTTCCGCTTCCAACAAAACATTATTACACTGAAATTACCTATTTAAATATAAGTATTCATCAATCTAAAATTATTTTAACTATTTTCTCACATTTGAAAACTTATAATATTAGCTATCTAGCTAGTTAATTCATTCCCGCCAAAACGTACTTGAAGCGTCCCTCGCGGCGTCACAGTCACTTCCCCCGCGACCGTCGCGACGCCTTCACACACGTCCCCTCGCAGGTAAAACTCCCCCATATTCACCGTATTTTGTATAGTTAATAACCTTCGATAACATGTGCTGCTATAACAACTAGTGAGTTAAGGATCCCTAGAAGGCTGTGATAACTATGAATCCCATATTATACAGTTGACCGGGTGAAGTGAGGCATGTTGGGTATGATAGGCTGGACTGCTTGCATCACCCGCAGCCCAATACCCACCCTTCATACCGACTCACGATTTGCTTTTTTTTTTTTTTGTGTGTGTGGGGGGGGGGGGGGGGGTTGCCCTTTTTTCAGGTTTGAGCAACTGCCCTCGAAAAATACTGTGCCCGTTCCCTGCAGATAGGTAATAACCAATATCTATAACCATTGCAAAGTGGATCACAGGGATTTATCAAAAACTACCCCGTGTGCTGCCACTCCATGTTTTCTAGGGTGAATACAAACCCATCAAAGCCTGACATGATAACCAATATCTATACCCTTGTAAAGCATATCAAAAATTTATCAAAAATAATATACAATAACAAGTGGTAGGCATTGCAACCAAGAAAGGACCTTGCACAAGCACTAGGTAGCTTATGACACACTTGTGAGACCAACACTGGAATACTGCTCCACGGAGTGGGATCCATACACACACAGAAACATTGATAGGCTAGAACAAATCAACACCAAGGCAGCTAGGTTCATTACAAACAATTACACTTGAACGTCTGGCATCACAACACGGATCAAACAACAGATAAACATGGACCCTCTTCACATACGCAGACAAGCACACAGACTTACACTGATACACAAGATCACAAACACTCACACTGACATTGACCCACACACAAACTTACACAATGCAAACAGTCAACGTACTCATAACACACACACACATAAATACCAAACATATCACACTAACACTGACGCATACAAGCACTCATACTTTCCACACACCATGTGTGACTGGAACAGCCTCCCTCAACAGACTTTAGACTGCGGTACAATACTCATTCAGAAAACAAATACACACTCACTTGTCACCACAACACACCAACACTAACAATTACACTTGATTCACTTCCCTCCCCTGCACACCCGGCTCCCCCGTCCCCCAACAGCCAACACAAATATGCATGTTATGCACCTGAATGGGTGCCCAGTGTATTATAAATCAAGATCAAGGTAATTTAGCTGTGCAGGTGTAACTAGTAATTTTGCACTTGTGCACCGGCATGAGTGCAATATTATACAAGACTGAGCACTGCACTACTGATACTTACTGAAGAACAACACTGTGCAGGTTATTGCACAGCGCCCCACCACTAAACTTAACAGATCTATTCAAATTTAACATCACCTGCTGGGTGGGGCTTTGTCCCCGTCAACCCTACTGGCAGACCTTTCATAACAAATGTGCAATCTCCCCTTCAGACCTTTTTGTTCTAACTCCTGATCTACCCACTAGAGGCCACCAGCACTAAATACCACATGTTAGGACCCAGCTTGAACTAAGGAAGAGGTCCTTCAGTGTCAGAGGCATTCCTTTGTGGAATTCCCTCCCTGAATCCCTGGTCACCCTCCAGTCTCTACCTCTATTTAAATCAGCACTAGCTCATCATCTTGGGGACAAACTTTTGGAATATCATTAAATGGACTGTAGCTCTACATCTAATCGTATAAATTACATTACAAATTGACTGCATATGATGGACTATCCAGCTCTTTCATTAGTATTTGTTTTTGTTTATGTAATTAAATATTGAGAGCTGGCGCATCAGCAGAGTCCTGGCTTCCCTTCGTCATCATGTGGACTGTGGGGTCGGGAAGCCCACCAGGTGAGTAAACCAGGTGAGTTAGTTTGAAATATCCAAATCTGACACACCACCTTCTTAGGGGGGCATTACCTTTGTTCCCCCTTGACCCCTGGCGTGTGTCATGCACCACCCACTCAACAGGAACAGCAGGCACCCATTTAACTGTTTCTGCAGGGAATGGTTATGTAAAAAGCTGAGCAGCAGTACAAGGCACCTCAGTAAGGTGTCCAGCAGCCCAGGGGGCGGCGGGTGTGATACTGGAGGAATACCAAGGGCCGGGGGGCGTCTTGGTCATGCCGGTCACACACTCCATCATTACCTTCCCCTCGTAGGATCAGCTTCACCTAGGCTTAGGCATGCACCGCTAGGCCTTGTTCAGGCTGTCATGGTGGTGAGTGTCTGGCAGGAGGCTGTGGGTGTGTGGCGGTGAGTCTGCCGCCCGACCCTGCACGGAGATGACACACACACACACACACACACACACACACACACACACACACACTGCCTGTCGTGTCCCCCCGCCAGGCCACACGCGGCACACACTGGACAGTAGTCTTGCCCCGGGTACTCGCGCGGCGGTGCTGGCGTCCCCAACACCCGTCCCGTCGTTCCTGCAGAGTCGCTGCTGCCAATGTTTGTGTTTTTTCAACGGGACGCTTATCGTGCCACACCTGCTCATATTCTTTTCTGAGTAGTGTGAGGATGAAACTCTTTTGCTCCTATTATTTATTTGTTGTTGATTTGTGTCGTCACCTTTTGTGGGTACTGGATTCTCACCAACCACTGGCTCAGGGACCAACGTGACGGAGGTGAGCACCGAGGCAACGCGCAGAACGATTATATACGCCCCAAACCTTACCTTGCCCTCCCTACACACACACACACACAAACACAAACACACACACACACACACAAACACACACACACACATGGAATAATAAAAAAACTGAAATATTTATCTTAAACGTGAATTAAGGGTCATCAAAGGAGGAAGAAAATTATATTTATATTCAAAATGTAACGTACCTGCCGGCATACCAACACCGCAGAAGCCAGTTAAAAGCCAATTGGGAAAATTGGGAATAATCCCTTGTACATGGCCATGGTTATTTACCGGATCCAGTTTCTCCTCAGCCGAAACAATACCCGTAGAGGTTAATATGTCATAAGTAGATAAGGGAAGAGAGCGAGAAATACGAACTACAGCTTGGGTTGGCACCCCTGATATAAATCCAGCCGGATCCCTATTTTTATATATATTTATACTGTTACGCAGACACGAGCGAACCCGCACCCGAATGGTGGTTCACGGGGACGGACCGCCATGATTCACCCTCCTCACCGACCCGCCACGTAGGCCTCGGCGAACCAGGGGCGGTATACACAAACGTTCTTAGCATCGCTAAGTGCACTTAACGGCAAAGAATCGTTAAGTTTTCTACTTAAAATGGCGCTGGGCCGCTTAGCGCTGGAGCTGGAGCACTTAGCGGGCGGAAAATTTAAGGCGGGGAAGGGGCTCCCATAGCACCGTTAAAAATGTATAAGTATTGCAAAATGGCGGATTACAGCGGGAGGGAAGGCATCACCTCCTAATATATCTGCCTCGTCTAGACGAATTGGAGGCGTGT
>NW_026110944.1:45000-55165 GCF_024679095.1 Eriocheir sinensis | reverse complement strand
AACGTACCGAGCTCCCTCTATTACTATTTTCCAAGGCCACAGAGGAGACTAACCGGGTTTTCATGGGTGGCTTTTCCCGTTCAAGGTGCAGCGGCCGTGTAAAACCATCACTAGGATCACAAAACACCCCATGAGAAGCCCGGCAACTTCCACGAGAGACTTTCAGACAGGCGAACTGAGGGGCCGATACGTTTAAGATTACAGACTTTTGCCACAGAAGATAGATAGATACGGATAGATAGGTAGACAGATAGATAGATAGAAGAGTATACTACGACTGTGAACCATCCCTGACTAGTTAATAGACCAGAAATACCTTGGAAGTTAACAAAATCTGAGATAATTGACGATACAGAGACGAAGCAACCAGAGAGAGTGCAAAGACCGCAGAGGAAGGATTAAAGAGGTGTGGGAAGAGGAAGAAAACCCAGAGAAAGAAGAATAGAGAATAGAATAAAGAACAGTTGGGAGGGAGAATGAGGTAGATAAAGACAAAGAAAAGATTGAATAGGTATAGATAAAAAAAAAATAAAAAAAGCGATTAGAGTAAATGAGAAATAGAAGAGGAAAACATGAGAAATAAAAGCAAGGGAAGAGAGTAGAAGGAAGAACAAAGAAAGAGAGAATGAATTGGATAGGGATATACAAGAGGGAGATAAAAAGAAAAAGAAGTAGCGAAGAGGAGGAATAGAAGAGTAGCAAAATAAGGAATAACAGCAAGGGAAAAAAGAATAGAAGAAGTAAATGGAAAACGAAGATAGATTGATACAGAAGAGGTTTAACAGAGATTATAAAATGGGAAGGGGAAAAAAAACATGTAGGTTAGAGTCGAGGATGAATAGAAGAAAAATAGAATGAGGAAGAAAACGAGGAGAAAGAAAGTTAAAGGAGTAGAAAATAGAAGAATGGAAGTGGGAGACAAGAAGAACTATAGATATAGATACGAAGAGGATGAATAAATAAGTAAGTAAATGGAAGAGAAAAATATATAACAGTAGGTATAGATAGAGGAATAAAATACGAGGAACAAGGAATAAAACGATGAAAATGATACACAGAAGAAACAGATGAGCAAAAAATAATAAAAAAGGAAAATAGAAGCAGAAAGAAAGAATAGAATTGACAAAGGTAAAGAGCTAAAAAGAGTTATAAAGGAAAGAATAATGAAGGAGTAGAATGAAAAATATAGATGACATAAATAACACTACAGAATAAGGAATAATATGGATAAATAATAAAAATACAACGAATACTATAGACGGCATTGACGATACTACGGAATAAGGAATAACATACGTGGATGATATAGATACAAGGAAAGTATAGATGACATTAAAACTATAGACGAAGAAAGAAGGAGAGAAAGCTACAAGAGAAGAAGGAAGAAGAGAATTGGGAGAGATGAAGAGCTGGATAAAAATACGAAAAGGATGAATATAAGTAGGTAAATAAATGGAGGAGGAAAGAGTAAAGCAAGTAAAGAGCTAGATGAAGATGGACAAGAGGTAGAAATTAGCAAAAGGAATAAAAAATGAAGATATATAAAGAAAACAAACGGAAGAAGTAAAGAAATAAAAGGAGACAAAGACATCTGAATAAAAATAGAAATGGATCATATTGGAGAGAATAAAAATGGAGGGACAAGGAGAGAATGGAAGAGAGAATAGGAGGGAATGGAAGAGAGAATAGGGGAAAATAGGAGAGAATGGAAGAGAGAAAATAGAAGAGAATAGGAGAAAATAGGAGAATAAGAGAATTGAATAGGAGAATAGGAGAGAATGGAAGAGAGAATAGGAGAAAATAGGAGATAATGGAAGAGAGAAAATAGAAGAGAATAGGAGAAAATAGGAGAATAAGAGAATTGAATAGGAGAATAGGAGAGAATGGGAGAGAAAATAAGGAGAGAATATGAGAAAAGGAGAGAATAGGAGAGAATGGAAGAGAAAATAAGAGAGAATAGGAGAAAAAAAGAGAAAGGGAGAGAATGGAAGAGAGAATAGGAGAGAATGAGAGAATGGGAGAGAATGAGAGAGAATAGGAGAGAATGGAGGAGAGAATAGGAGAGAATGAGAGAGAAAAGGAGAGAATGGAAGAGAGAATAGGAGAGAATGAGAGAGAATAGGAGAGAATGGAGAAAAGGAAATAATAGAAGAGAATGGAGAAAAGGAGAGAATAGAAGAGAATGGAGAAAAGGAGAGAATAGAAGAGAATGGAGAAAAGCAGAGAATAGAAGAGAATGGAGAAAAGGAGAGAATAGAAGAGAATGGAGAAAAGGAATGAATAGAAGAGAATGGAGAAAAGGAGAGAATAGAAGAGAATGGAGAAAAGGAATGAATAGAAGAGAATGGAGAAAAGGAATGAATAGAAGAGAATGGAGAAAAGGAGAGAATAGAAGAGAATGGAGAAAAGGAATGAATAGAAGAGAATGGAGAAAAGGAGAGAATAGAAGAGAATGGAGAAAAGGAGAGAATAGAAGAGAATGGAGAAAAGGAGAGAATAGAAGAGAATGGAGAAAAGGAATGAATAGAAGAGAATGGAGAAAAGGAGAGAATAGAAGAGAATGGAGAAAAGGAATGAATAGAAGAGAATGGAGAAAAGGAATGAATAGAAGAGAATGGAGAAAAGGAATGAATAGAAGAGAATGGAGAAAAGGAGAGAATAGAAGAGAATGGAGAAAAGGAGAGAATATGAGAGAATGGAGAAAAGGAGAGAATAGGAGAGAATGGAGAAGAGGAGAGAATAGAAGAGAATGGAGAAAAGGAGAGAATATGAGAGAATGGAGAAAAGGAGAGAATAGGAGAGAATGGAGAAGAGGAGAGAATAGAAGAGAATGGAGAAAAAGAGAGAATAGAAGAGAATGGAGAAAAGGAATGAATAGAAGAGAATGGAGAAAAGGAGAGAATAGAAGAGAATGGAGAAAAGGAGAGAATAGAAGAGAATGGAGAAAAGGAGAGAATAGGAGAAAAGGAGAGAATAGAAGAGAATGGAGAAAAGGAAAGAATAGAAGAGAATGGAGAAAAGGAGAGAATAGAAGAGAATGGAGAAAAGGAGAGAATAGAAGAGAATGGAGAAAAGGAAAGAATAGGAGAAAAGGAGAGAATAGAAGAGAATGGAGAAAATACGAGTGACTATAAAAAAAAAGACGATAGAAGTAAAGAGCTAAATGGAGGTGATGGAAAATTAAATGCACAGACTTGTACCTACAGACGGAGAGGAAGGGACAGGTGATCAGGGGTGGAGGAAGAGGGAGAGGGAGAGAGAGGAAGGGGGAGGAGGAAGATGTAGGTTATTTACAGAAGAGGAGAGAGGTGAAGGAAAATATGTAATCGTTCCTTTCTGAAATTATAACTAATATTGAGGCGTAATAATGATAATGATGGTGATAATAATAATAATAATAATAATAATAATAATAATAATAATAATAATAATAATAATAATAATAATAATAATAATAATAATAATATCAAAATCGGTAGGTTTGTAACAAGGAAATCAGTGTTTGTTTATCAACAGAAACTAAAAAACTCATAAACGAACAAATGAATAAAAAAACAAATAAATACATCAATAAGAAAATAAAAGAAAACAGATAATTATCAAACACTGATTTTGTATAAGAACTTTTTTTTCATTATTTAGATTATTATTATTATTATTATTATTATTATTATTATTATTATTATTATTATTATTATTATTATCCTTATCAGTGTGTGTGTGTATGTGTGTGTGTGTGTGTGTGTGTGTGTGTGTGTGTGTGTGTGTGTGTGTGTGTGCACCTGTCATGGGCGTGGGAGGCGCTCATGTGTGCCGTATACCTCCCCGTCACGCTATATGCTTCTCTCCCTCTTCCCCTTCGGGAAAACGGTCACGTGGCCTCCTAATGAGTGTGACGGTAACGTATGATGACAGGGAAACAACCGCTGCTGCTACTACTACTACTACTACTACTACTACTACTACTACTACTACTACTACTACTACTACTACTACTACTACTACTACTACTACTACTACTACTACTACTACTACTACTACTACTACTACTACTACTACTACTACTACTACTACCACGAGTACTACTACTATCATTACCACCTGTACTACTACTACTACTACTAGCACTACTACTACTACTACTACTACTACTACTACTACTACTATCATCACTACCACTACTGCTACTACTACTACTACTACTACTACTACTTCTTTCACTACCACTACTATTACTACTACTACTACTACTACTACTACTACTACTACTACTACTACTACTACTACTGTTACTACTACTACTACTATTTTTTTTTACTACTACCGGCCTCCATCTATTAGAGTTGCGTTGTGAGCGGTATATTTTCTCATATCCTTTCACAAAGCAATTCATTGGCCCCACCCCGCCAATGACTGTGGCCGACTACTACTACTGTTACTACTACTACTACTACTACTACTACTACTACTACTACTACTACTACTACTACTACTACTACTACTACTACTACTACTACTACTACAACTATTACCACTTTTACTACTACTTCAACTGCAACTACGATAATAATAATAATAATAATAATAATAATAATAATAATAATAATAATAATAATAATAATAATAATAATAACAGTAACAATAGCAACAACAAACAACAAGGACAACAACAACAATCCCCCGTCCTGTAATACTAAAAAAAAAGGCGCGGCCGTAACGACAAAAATGTAATGCCGGATTATCATAAAATTTTGTCACTAATACTCAATCGTCAATGTATTCTCTCTCTCTCTCTCTCTCTCTCTCTCTCTCTCTCTCTCTCTCTCTCTCTCTCTCTCTCTCTCTCTCTCTCTCTCTCTACCTACGTATATCCTTTTTTTTCTTTTCATTTATCTATCTACTAATTTCCAAAAGATGAGGAACAACAACAACAACAACAACAACAACAACAACAACAACAACAACAACAACAACAACAACAGCAACAACAACAACAGCAACATCAATAAGAAAAATACTGAATTCAACACGTTATAACCAACTACATATCCGTTTTCTCAGATTCCTTTCCACCACGAGGCAGTCCTTAATTTACGACCCATCAATTATCAGAGCATCGACAGCACCAACCCAGCTTATATATAGTTCTCTGGGTGGCCGAAAATGCCTGCACACGGACAAGTTCTACTGACTGACATTCTTTCTACTCCACACACGCTAACCTCAAAACGAGCCCTTTCCCTTTCCCATATAGGTCGGCACTCTTACAGGGTCATATTCTTAACATTCCGTCCCCCAAGCACACGCATTTGACAAGGCTTTCGTAGGAGTTTTGGGCCTTTCCAGAGGTAGTTTTTTGACCCCGGTGCTAGCTCGACCCTTCTTCTGTACCGTGAAAGTAAAAAAACACTCATGAGAACCCGATTTATTTTTTGGGGGGACTTTAAAAATAGCTGACGTGAGAGGCGGCAGCGTTTGACAATATAATATACCTACCTTATAAGACGCAGCCTTTCCTTGCATCAATCGTTTCAAAAGGCCAAAAGAAGGGTTAAACGCGTCCCCATGAGTGTTTCCTTAAGTTCATGGTGCTGAAACTTTGTCAAACCATAACACGGATCATAAAACTACTCATGGAAATGCCCTGAAACCCTACGAAAGCCTTGTTAAATGTAAGTATATGCTTGGCTGCCTGCACCTAAAGGTTTGAAGATGGTATTCCTGAACGTATCGGGCTCCCACTATAACGACTATTTCCCAAGTCCACAGAGAAGATTAACCGTGTATTCATTGGTTATTTTCCCGTTCAAGGTGAATAAATCGTGTAGAAGTATCACCACGATCACCAAACAGTCCATTGAAATCCCGACAACTTCTATACGAGAGGCTTATCAGAAGGCGAAGTGAGGTGCCGAAACGTTTAACAATACGAACTCAAGATTATGGACCTTAGCTATGGTCTTCCAAATATGTCGAGGCCGGTCTGGCGTAGGCTCCCGCGGGTCCTTTCCTCCCCTCTGCTCTACCACACAGTCCCAACACCCATCTCTTCCTCTCATATGTAAGCTGTAGGTAACATATGAGAGGAAAAAAATAGGTGTTGGGACTGTGTGGCAGAGCAGAGGGGAGAAACGGACCCGCGGGAGCCAACGCCAAAACGGACTCGACAATTTGGTTTCACTATAGTACGTATATCATCGGTGTGCAAAAAGGCCACGCCCCTCCCCAACAAAGGCGGCATGTGATTGGTGGATGCCTGGGAGAGGTGTAACCCTAATGGTGGTTGCTGGGTTGGAGTGGGCGGGGCTCATTCGCCAAGTTAACATGAACGGAGTAACACAAGATACATCATTAGCTTAGAAATCACATATTGCCAGGACCCACAACTCTTACGGAAGCCTCGTTAAATATATGTGTGTGCTAGGACGCCAAAATGGTTTGATTAAAGAAAGAAGAAGATTAATTTAGAGAACCTTGTTGGAGAGTGTGTTAGGCCGCTTGTGGTTACTATACACCAGAATGTTAGGGAATAGATTCTGATTAAAACAAATGAAAGTAGGTGAAAAAGAACAATGATAAAGCTATTCTTGGTCATTACTATTAGTAGTAGTAGTATTGCCGTAGTTGTAGTTGCAGTAGTAGTAGTAGTAGTAGTAGTAGTAGCTAGTCTTGGTCTTAACTATTAGTAGTAGTAGTATTGCCGTAGTTGTAGTTGCTGTAGTAGTAGTAGTAGTAGGTAGAGAGTGGTGAGCTTAAGTTGTATTTATAAAGAAGTATACGAATGAAGAGAGAGAGAGAGAGAGAGAGAGAGAGAGAGAGAGAGAGAGAGAGAGAGAGAGAGAGAGAGAGAGAGAGAGAGAAAATAATAAAAAAATAGGGAACAGCATTCAAACCTCCCCTCTTCCACCCCCCACAAAAAAAGGGAAAAAACGCAAAAAGAAAAAGAAAGAAAACAAAGAAATAAAATCTAAAAAGAAAAAAGAAAAAAAAAAGAGAAAGTCAGCGCGCTTTCATTGTCTTGCTGAGTCGGAGAAAAAGAAAAAGAAGCGAGCGAGCGAGAGAGAGAGAGAGAGAGAGAGAGAGAGCAACGCCCTTCCTTCCTTTCCCCTCACCCTCCCCCCTAATTCCCCCCCCCCCTCCCCCCATTCGTCAGCCAGCCAAGCACCACAGCGAGTCACCGCCGAAGAAATCCTGAAGCAACAACATTCTTAGAGACACGAGTTCGGGGAATCGTCTTGAAGCGCCCGAGACGCCACCGACGGGGAAGGAAGGGACGTCGAGGCATGTGTGGCGGGGGTGGTGGTGGTGGTGGAGGGGCCGAGGGGAAGCTAAGAGGCGAGAGAGGGAAAGAAAGAGGGCGGGAGTAAGAGGAACGACAGCTTCTCCTGGAAGATGGATCTGCCCAAGAGTACTTCGGAATCCCAGCGGCGAAAATAAAAATCTGGCAACACACTCCCTTCTTTCCGAAGTCAAACCGGGAGCCGCAATCCACTTTTGTGTGAGCTGCTCCCCTCCTCCCCTCCCTCCCTCCCTACCTCCATGCCTCCCCTCTCGCCCTCCCTGTCTCTCGGTTCCCCTCCCTTCCCTGCCTCCCTCCCTGCTTTCCTCCGCCAGACAACTCCTCCTCCTCTTCCTCCTCTCTCTCCTCCTCCTCCCTGCCCCTTCCTTCCTTCCTCACCTCACTAATTGACGGAATAAAGAGCAGCCCGTGCCGGTATCTTCCTCTCCCCGCCGTAAATATATCGGACAACACACGAGTTTAAGGATGCAAAACACACAATTTCCACAGCTGTCATTCGCCGCCCCGCCACTCCCTCGCCCCCTCGCGGGATGATTGGTCGCCGGCGCCGCCCTGCCATTGGTCGGGCGCCGGGGACCCGCCCACCGAGGGGAGCCGTGGCCCCGGGAGGTGGAGGTGAGGTGGCGACTTATCTCCGCTCCATTATTTGATACAGCGCTTCTGGTAACACACGCTCAAAATCAACTTGCTGTGGTGTAACGCCGATACTGTAATACCTCCTAAAACTCAGCATCAAGGTGGATTAAGGCCAGACTTTCAGATTTGTGGGACGGTCATTTGTCGACAGTTTAGCGTGTGACGGCGCGTCGCTCGGTTCCTCCTTCTCCTCTTCCTCTTCTTCTTCCTCCTCCTCCTCCTCCTACTCCTCTGCCTCCACCGTCGACCTCGCCTGCTGCTGGTGGTGCTGGTGGTGGTGCGCCGGAAGTGTGGTGTCGCGGCCCTCCTCGTCCTCAGCCTCCACCTCGCCCTTCATCGCCGCCTCGTGAGCGCCGCGGCCCGCCTCCGTCTCGGCCTCGCTCGTCGCGCCTCCACCTACAAAATGGACACCCTCACCGCGGGCCTCAGCGACGGCCTCTACGACCTCGTGCCCAGCGCCCACCACGCCGCCCACGCCGACACGACACACGCCCACACCCACGCCCGCGATGGAGACGCCACGGTGTCGCTGACGGGCGGAGGCACACACGCCCACACCCAGCACAACCCCGCCACGTCCGCCGCCCGCCTCACCGTCCTGTCCACCTCCCGACACCACGACCCCGCGCCCAGAGGTAACCCACGCCCTTGTTGTTGGGGGGGACGAGCCTAGTCAGTGTTATGCATGGTGTGGGTTTTGCAATATAAGAGAGAAAGCGACTATCTGAGAATGATATTATTAGATTTTTTTCATCTCTCGGCCGCCTAGCACCTAACACCTAACACGCCTATTCTTTTGTTGAGGAGGGACAAGCCTATACACGGTTCTGAATGGTGTGTGTTTTGCTATATAAGAGGGAACACGACGATCTTACTATAGAAGAAATTATTTTGTGTTGTTGTTATTGTTATTTCATTGCCCGACACCAAGAGGTAACCCTACACACCTTTGTTGTTGAGGGGCACAAGACTATACACTGTTTTGCATGGTGTGAAAGGGGAAAGACTAAGAACTGTATCATTAGGAGAAACTACTTTTTTTTTCACCGCCCGACACCACGAGCCCACCCCCAGAGGTAACCCGACACGCCTTTTTCGAGGGCGAGACAAGCCTAGTCACTGTTCTGCATGGTGTGTGTTTTAGTATATAAGAAGGCCATGCAACGACGATCTTATAATCATATCACAAGGGGAAATTAGTGTTTTCTACCGCTCGGACGCCCAGAGGTCCACCACACACCCTTGTTGTTGAGGGGGACAAGTCTATACAGTGTTTTACTTGGTGTGTGGGTTTAGCTATAAGAGGGGAAAAGACTAGGAATTAATTGTATAACTAGGAGGATTTTTTTTTCACCAGGACGCCCAGAGATAACCTTTGACGCCCTTGTTGTGTGTGTGTGTGTGGGGGGGGGGGGGGAGGCCTCGTCAGTGTTATGCATGGTGTGGGTTTTGCTATATAAGAAAGAAAGCGACTATTTTAGAATATCACTGGGATTTTTTTTTATCTCTGGCAACCCACCACTTCCCCGCACCACCAACCCCATCACCATCACCACCATCATCACCACCACCATCACCACCACCATCACCACCACATACACACCACCACCACCATCTCCATTAAAACTGCCTACTGTCATTATCATTACCACCACCACCACCACCACCACCAGTCCCCCTAATAGTCATAACCACCAAATTACATCACCACAACCCCCACCACCACCACCACCACCACCATCACCACCACCACCACGCCTATTCACTGTTATGCATGCTGTGGGTTTTGCTATATAAGAGAGTAACAAACTATCTTAGAATGGTATTAATAGGAGACATTAGTTGTTTTTTACCGTCCTGACAAATAACAGCTAACGCCCAACACGCCTACTCTTTTGTGTGTGTGTGGGGGGGGGGGGGGGGGACAAGCCTATATTCACGGTTATGCTTGGTGTGTTTCGCTATATAAAAAGGCAAAACAATGATCAAACAATTATATCACTAGGAGAAATTACCTTATATTTTTCTACCTCCCGGACCTTCTGAGGTGGAGGAGCCTATAGTACACTGTTCTGCAAGGTGTGTTCTGCCATACAAGAGGGCAAGCGACTATTTAACGAGTATATCGCCAGTAGGTATTATTTTTTCACCGCCCGAACACACAAATCCACGCCCAGACTATTTTTATTTTATTCTAGAGGGAGATAAGCCTATTTCTACGGTTCTGCA